>NC_056737.1:1379134671-1379434671 GCF_019279795.1 Protopterus annectens
AGGCATCACAGTGTTATCAAATTATATTAATGAACTATTAATAATTTACTATATACCAAGTAGACATAACAACCCCAGACTTCAATAAAGTTGAACTCACTCTAGCAAAACTAAAACTTAATGATAGTAAACACATCAACATCATAGGATGCTACATCCCTCCAGGCAACAATATCCCCATTACATGAAAAACTCCTAGAATGGATATCTAACTCCCTCCCCTAGGAAAGCAAAGTATTAGGAGACCTTAATACTGACTGGCAGAACTGTTCCAATGATAACCCACTCTCCCATGTTAACTTACATGGCCTAACCCAACTCATCACTTCCCCCACAAGAACAGAAAAGAGAACCTAACACCAATCCACTCTAGATTGGATACTCGTATCCCACCCATCACAGATATCCCTAGCAGGGTGTCTACAAGACACCCTGAGTGACCACCAAGCCACATTCTTACTGAGATCAAAATCACCACAACTGACCCAAATATCTACGCACATAATTAGAAACAAAATAACCGTTCCAACTTTATAAACGACTTAAAAATGTGCAACTGGACCCCCCCCTAAAAAACCTACCTCTTGATGAAGCTGTACTGTATTTCAATACTACCTTCTTAAACACCCTTAACCATCACACCCCCTCCAGAACAACAAGAATTAAAACTAAATATGCCCCCTGGTTAACCCCAGACACAAAATACCTCCTCAAAAACAGATACGAGGCCTGGACCAACTTCCTCAACAGTAAATCCCAATTGAACAAACAAATGTATGTTGAACTACATAACAAAGCCAAAAAACTCACCAAAATAGACAAAACATCTTACTACCAAAAGTTACAGGATAAGCACAGTAACAACCCACAAAAATTTTGGGCTGCAGTTAACTCTATTCTACAACCAGGTAAAACAACTACCTCAACCCCAAAAGTAGATAACCAAGAAGACATCCCCACTCAATTTAATAAATACTTTACAGAAACCATCCAGACCCTTGCAAACAACCAACCCTATGACAACATCTCCACCCCTGCAAATCCACCCCCCACCGCCAACTAACACTTGGCCCAAGTTCAGCTTCCACCCAGAACCAACCAAATCCATTGAAAAACTACTCTGCAAGCTCAAAGCAACATATCTAGCTGCAGATAAATTACCCGCTGAATACCTCCACCTGGCTGCAGAAGTAATATCATATCCTATCTCCATCCTAATTAACAGATCCATCTCGAGTATGTAGTACCCAAGCTATGGAAAATATCACATATCATCCCTTTACATAAAGAGGGAACCTCCCTGGAACTCAATAACTACCGTCCTATAGCCATACTTCCCTTTTATCTAAAATTTTAGAGAGGGTAATATACAAGCAACTAATGAAATATCTCCTAGAAAATAATCTTATAGCAACACAACAACATGGCTTTAGACCCTTCCATAACACCACCACCGCACTAACAGAATTCACCAACATTGTCAATACTTACAGAAACAATGGACTCATTGTATCTGCCACCTTCCTTGACTTGTCCAAAGCATTCGATATGGTTAACCACAATAAACTCTTTCTTTCACTAGCAACTGTAAACCTTACCAACCCTGCCATCTCCTGGTTCAAAAACTACCTAGAGGGAAGGAAAGAAGCTGTTATGTGGCAAAACCAACTCTCCCCCTCCCTACCAGTCCCCCAAGGTTCCATTCTGGGGCCACTTCTTTTTACCCTCTTTACCAATCAGCTCCCAAACAGTATTACTAAAGCCTCAATAGTACAATATACATATACCACCATAATATGCCAGCCAAATCAGTTGACATCCTTCACTCCCTAACACACTAATGCTTTTCCCTAGCAGAAACTTGGATTTCAAACCAAAGGCTCATTCTGAACCTAAGTAAAACAAAGCTAGTACTCTTTAGCTCCCACAGAGTCACACCTCCCACTGATTCTTTCTTCATCTCCTCCTTTAACAAGACAAAAATTACCCCCACAAATCATACCAAACTCTTAGGGGTTGAAATAGATAATCACCTTAGATTTGACCTACATATTTCTATAACCATAAAAAAGCAGTGGCAGCTCATGTTATTGGACTGCAGCCCCCCCCCCCCCAGCTGTGCAGAAAAGAAAGTTTAAAAAATAAAATATTTATAAATTAATTATCTGGCTGCAGTGCTTTGCGTAGATGTGAGTCCAACTGACTCGCAAAGTCCCAGAAGTCGAACTGCCCAATTGTGCATGCTCGGTGAGTTCTGAGTTTTTTTTTTTTTTTTTTTTTTATTAAATTAGTTTGTAAATCTGGACTGCTGTAAAAGTAGTCCAGATTAAGGAGAGAAGGCATCAGTGTGATGCCCAGAAGTTTGTGCAGTTTAACCACATGGTAAAGTGGAAGGAGATTGGACTGCCACGTCAGCAGTCTCATACTTGACATGGACGGCTGGATGGCTACTGATTGGTTCTCACTCTCTTCCCGAAAAAGAGAGCGAGAATCAATCAGTAGTAGCGCAGTACTTTTGCTACCGTACCGTTGCTGAAACAAACAAATTGTTTCTGCTTTTTGCTGACAGAGTTGAACTTGATTGATTCCCATTCTAATCCTAACTTTGTGATTGTCAGACAGACGGTGACGGACAGTTAAGTCATTCATTTAACTTTAAATTTACAGAGGTAGGTGTCCGACAGATATATAATGCTCTAGAATATATTTCCTTGACAGAGAAAAGGTATTTCACTAGTTGGGGCTGCCCCTCTACAATTTGTTAGATTATATTTCTTTACCCATTCAGCAGGAATTCTGTTTGAGCTGAGCATCTTGTGAGTTCAGACTATTTGCAATTCTCAGTCAGTACTCTGTCCTCCTGGTTCGTAGCCCAACAGTTTAGCTTGGCTGATGCAAACTTATCGCACTTTCCTTCTCTCTTTTGGGCCCATATTGTATTTAAAATGGTGAGGAGATTGCTACATTTATGGCTGATTGATCTGTTAATGACATTTCCTTTACCTAAATATTTTGAGCCCTTGCCATGAACCATGGGTCTCTAATGTGATTTTGGTGCTATTAAGTGAGTTAGAGTAAGAATTTTATCTACTGTAGGGTCTTTTTTTGTTGATAGTTTGTGCATTCAAATGACTGACTTGATGAATCTGTGTTTAATCTCTCGTACTTAAATACTGGGGACAAGAAATTGTTTGCTTCTATTTTTTTAAATGGGGGCGTGCCTGTTTTTGAAGGGTTCCCTCTAGGGAGCAATCTTAATGGTAATTGTAAATGAGTCAAAGATTAATTTCTGTAGCATGGTATAGATGAAATATACTTGGGTACAGCCACAATATATATTATATACATATAGATGTTTCTTGTAAAAAAAATGCTGGCATTTGGGATAACACTCCCCTTTACAGCTATGACTATTTAGTATGTTCTTGTTCTGAAAGCTGGCAGGGAGGACACTGGAAGTGAGGATTCTTTCACTTCCTAGACTACACATTAATAAGCAGGCAGACCAGCATGCAAATTATTATGGTTAGTAACCCAGCATAATTCTAACTTTTTAAGTATCAGCAGCCATTTTTTAAGCGTACTGTATTGTTTGGGACTAATGTATAGTAGTAGTCTATTTCTTTGTACCACTCTATTTTCTTTCTATTCCTGGAATATATTTTAGGTACAGATTTTCATATCACATTTTTGGTCTGTTTTTCATAAAATTCTTTTTCCTGGCAAATTAGTGGCAAATCAATAAAGATTGAAGTTGGAAAATAATGACAGACATTTGAGTTTCAGATTTCATACCCTTCAGAAAATTCATACTAATGCAAGACCTACTGTTATTATCTTCCTAAGTTTGTAAGAGCAATAATTAAAAAAATGTCCTTATTTTTGGGCCTTTGTCCCACTTTTATTTATGGTTTGTTCAGATTTCCTGTTTGGAGGTTGAGAGTATAACAAATGTGTCAGAGTCATCACTGTCAGCCAGAGACATTTCAAATTGTGACATATTTGTTGTACCCCCACTCCCCCATGTAGTGACTTTGGATGTGTCCAAGCAAGGCAAGGAGCAGTTATGCAGTGTACGTGTGCAGACAGAGTATCCCCCCATCCAAGGTAGACACAAGTAGAGTCGTGGCTTTTCATCTATCCTTGATTTTGCAGAATGTTCTAGTTTTCTGTCATATTCTTATACTGTTGATTTATGCATATTATTCAAAAATGCATGTTGTTGAATGCCTGCTGCTCTGTGTTTAAGTAGCAATACTTTAATGACCATCAGGTAAGCTTGTCTGAGATTATAATATGCAAGTAAGCTTTAATAAGCATACTGTTAAAGAATTATCAACATTGAAAGCCTTTTTTGTTGTTGCCATGCAGAGAATATTTACATAACTAGATAACATATAAACCTTAGGTATTGAAATGCATATGCCAGTATTTGTAATAAAGGACAGGATTACAGTATTTTCAGAAGCTCATTACATTTGTTCAAGACTTGCAGTCATCTTTGCAGGCTTTACCCATAAACTAAACAGAATGCAAATCTATCATGTGTGGTCCATGACCTGTGCAGTAATCATTTAAGCAATTTATCTTGAGCTTGTTTCTTGTTTGCTGTTCATTTTTTATTTTGATCATGTTTTCCCCATGAAACAAGTAGATAGTTGTTGTCAGGCAGCAGGTCTTTTTTGGATAAGAAACATTTTCACTAGTGGGGGTATCACAGAGATTGCTACTTTCAGTATGTTACTTGGTACTTTTATAGCTGAATATAAATTATAATTAAAACTGTAGTGCAAGGAGAAGTGGTTTGAGTTGAGTGCTGCTTGTTTTTTTATACTTGATTTTGACTGGCATTCCAGTAATGTATTTAAAAAGTAATTTATTTTTTCATGCCTCACAACCTTTTTGTATCCATGTAGCCAATGCATTGAAATATTTTTTTCTTCTCCACTTCATTTTGCCTTGATTGGACTCTCATTATGATGGTTTGGCACCCAGGTCAGCCTATTTAATGAAAGTCTCAGTTTTTGTGGTTTTGAGCATAGGTCTGCCCCTTTCTAGTTGGACACATCCCTTCCCATTGGCCCCACCCATTCAGCTGTCTCCTGCAGCTGCCACTGTAAAAAAAAGTACATAAAAAACTTGACCTACTGTATCGCAATAAAAAAATTCCTCACTGACCACTCCAAAACTACAGTAGCGAGAACTCACCTACTATCCACCATACTTTATGCTTCCCCCGTGCTTACAAATCTTCGCAAATCTGACCTAAACAAACTTGATAGTTGTTATAATAAGATAGCCAAATTTGCTAAACCTCTCCCATCAGAACACATCACTGTGAATGCCTAAAAACACTCAGTTGGTTAGAACTACCACTACTACTTCAACTCAATCAACTATCACTAGCCCACAAAATAATACATAACTCTGAAAACACCCCAGCCTTACAAAATCTTTTGCAACCCTATACAACCGCCAGGCCCTTGAGGTCTAGCATACAAAACCTCCTCAAAGTAACCAAATATAACAATGAAGCTGGTAAGTCTGTCTACAGCCACTGTATAGCAAAAACCTGGAACTCCCTTCCTGCTCACATAACTGACAACAAATCCCCATCACAGTTCAAGAAACTTGTTAAAACTCACTTTTTGAATAATCAACTGTGATCCTGTATCCCCCCTGGCTAATGTCTCATTAGAACACTTCACCTAACTTAAGTAACTCTGCTAAGCCAACCAATCATGTTACTGTACCCACTTAAGACTGTTAATCTACTGCTCATCCCATCTCTCCAGGAGTTAGGGAAAACTACCCCAGCAATGATGTGCTTTCCATAAGCAACTAAAACCAGGAAAAGACATTTTGTAAATCAATTTGTTGTCCTTCTCAACTAAAACCAGACAAAGACATATAGTAAATCAATTTGTTATCCTTCTCAACTATAGCGAGCATCATCTGCTCTGTCAGAGCCTTATTCTATGTCTCTCTGCTTTTACTCTGATAGTAAATCTATCACAGGAATCCTAAACTTAGGAATATCTTCTAAAATTTAATATTGTATTGTAGAGAATGAATGTATCCTATCTGTTAGTTAATATGTATATCAAAGTCTCTTCTATAGAAATTGTATGTCAAAAGTCTGTCCTTAAAACTATGTTTTGTAAAAAAATGTTCTCGTGGAGCTTTTCTTCCTGGGCCTCCACTGAAAATGGACTTGTAATCCAGTTGGACTCTCCTGGTCAACAAATGTAAAATAAATAAATAAATAAACTATAGCAATGTTTTAAATAAAATAAAACAACTTGTGGATAGATGGAATATTTTTTACAATGGAAGATAGGTTTTTTTTAATTAAAATGATTATTTTTTCAAATATATTATACTTTATACAAGCTATTTCTTTTCCTCTTTCTAAAGAATGTATGCATCAATTTAATAAACTAATGTTGAACTTTTTATGGTACCCCAAATAACACTAAGTCATCATCTAAAAGATTGGATAACAGGATAAGTTGGCCTCCCAGATCTAGAAATGTATACTTTATCATCCATTTTTTTACACAATAAAGTTATGGTTAAATTCTAATTATTCTGCTAAGTGGAAACAAATAAAAGAATTCATTTGGTTAAAATCAAATCACTCATTACCAGTCCAGTATGGTAGAATATGTTCTAATAACTTTCACTGGTTGGTAAGAGAATATATTTTGGAGAATAAAAACAGACCTATATGTTCTAAATATCTAATACATTAAATATATTTAAAAATGATTTGAATAAAAACCCAGGATTTAGAGTGTGCTCATCTCTATTGTATCCTATAACCTGTATACAGAACAACATTAACACCTTTAATGTCTCAAAAATGATTACACTCAGGGAAATAAAAAATTAATACATTGGCATCAGTTAATAAATTCTGGAGCAGTTCTTTCTATGGAATACATTATGAACAAATATGATATTAATAGTAAAATGTGGCTAGAAATACAAACATTAAGGTAATTTATTATTAATAAACTAGAGTTAATGCATATAACTATAGATACTGTCCCCAAATATATAGAATTTATGATTGCCATAGGAAACCAAATAGTAACAGGAAAAGGGTACCTATCTAAAATACATAACATAATCAAAAATACAAAATTATAAAGAAAATTTGGGGGATTATTATAGATCAATTCATAATCAACTTCCCAGTGAAAATGATAGTTAATGTTATCTTCTTCAAAGAAAACAACTCTTCTGTTGCAATGGAAGTTGTTTTCTTGGAAATGTATGTATAGAAACGTTATTACACCTCATAAAATGGAATTAATGTTTAACCATCATTTTCTGTGTTTGAGATGTAAATTAAAATTAAAAGTGGACTAGCAAGATATGTTTTACGACTGTACATTGCCGAAGTAATTTTGGGGAACTGATTTTTTCGCACTGTTTTTAACTTCTAATTTCAGTTAACCAAATCTTTGATTTTTGTTTGTCCTATACCTAAATGTGTTCTCATATTAAAGAAAAATCACTTTTATGGACTTTAGTAGCTATTGCATATAAAGTAAGTACTATGAATTGGAAGAGTCAGATTTTTTCTTTGTTTAAATGATCCAAGAATATTGCATTTAATGTTTCTCAACTGGAATTATCTACAATCAAGAGGAGAACTGTGAGAATCACTTCATATCACAACTCGTGGTTAAAAATTATAGAAATACTTGGGAGAATTGTTTGTAATATGACATAAAATAGAATTAACATTTGAATGATCAATAATTGCTTTTGTTTAATTAGACATATGTAAATAGTTTTAATTTACTGTTATCAAGTTTTTCCAGTCGTGTAGTTAATTTGTTCTAAAACTTTGTTTCTTTTTTATTCTGTTATGAACTGTTATACTCTTTAAATCTTAATAAAAATATTAGAGTTAAGAAAAACAAATGTATAACCAGTTTTCATTTGATCCAGCCCCAACCAAGGTTGGCACACGTAGGTGTGAATAAGGACCAATGACAATGCATTTAGTTTACTTGTACATTTGGTCATTAAATAAATATATAAAAAAATTAAACACAAATAAATCATCTCCGCAATATAATTTAAGATAGGGCTATCACCTCAAAAAATATGTCTTAATCCTATGATGGTGTTGTAACTTAGTGTAAATACTATAAATGTACGTAGTAAGGCAAAACAAGGCTTCTTCCTATTTAATAGTAGAGATTTTGGACAAAGTGTATGGGGTCATGAATGTCAGAATCCAAATTTAAAAACACATTCACACTAGTTGTGCAATAATCCATGACTATCCATAGGTCTGTCAGGATTTACCCATGATTTGCATGGTTTGATCATAAGAGAAAGAAGCCTGAGTGATCAAATAAAGTCAACTGTGGGTAAATCTTGAGATACCCACAAACAGGAGTGGATTATTGCTATTATACAATGACATTACTTAAGAAAGAAATCGTTTACCTTTCTTAAATAATGTCTTTGTATAAGGGCATTGTAAAGTTCCTCTAAGTTTTTCTTTGTTACTGATGTACTGTGCATGCATGTAAGAATTACATTCCCATGTTTGCACCATCCATCAGTGCACTGCAGGAGAAGCAATAAATAAAAGAGAATCTCCACTGCTGCTTTTTACTAACAAGATTTTAGTAGGGACATTGCAGAAATATAAGAAAAATCAGGTATGTTTCTGATTCTTTACTTTTGCAGAATATACTTGATTTTTCTCATATTTTGCTCTGTCCTCTAAGCATATGTAAATAGAAAGTCTGACCTTTCAATGGTACTTCAGCTACCAGACTTTCTCCTATTGGTATATGCTCAGTTTGCAGCAGGCATGTTGGCAGGCTGTCCAGTCAGCATACTCACTTTTGAATAACAACGAGCCATTATTATATAATACTGGTTGACAAGTTTAATGACATTCTCTAAACGACTGACATAACCAATAACAATAGGTGTTCTATGGATGCAAGAAATGTTTTTTATGGATTTTGGACAAACAGTAAAAGGCTGAACTCTTAGCATTATCTGCAAGTAATTTCTTATGAGCTTCATCCTTAGAGAAACAGCCAAACCTAACACCATTATCTAACAGTATAGAAAAACCCTTCACTGCTTGAAAATAAACTGCCTTGTTCACCTGTACAGTCATATGAATGCTTATATCTCTGTATTTTGGATAATGTTCATTACCACAATATTTTGCCCTTGTATGCTTTTTAATGATTGGATCTGGTTTATTACTTAATTGTTTAAAAACTCCATGCACTATCTATCCAAACTGTAACACTTGTATTATATTAAGATTGTTTAACTTCATGTTTGAGCACATGAAAATAAAAAAAACTTTGCCACTTCACAATCATAAGGTAGAATAAAGTTACAATGAGTTACAATGCAATTAGCTTCAAGAAAGCAATAAGCATTTATTTGTATATAATCAAAACATCACATAAAACAATCCTCTAGGAACTATATTACTGCTGTCAAAGGAAACACCCAAGTCAGTCTATAGCTATTTGTCATTTTTATTTATTATGAGTCCTAGTTGCCAAGAGCTCCATAAATAATTTGGTTGTTTTCCTAGTGACCAGATACATTGTTCTATCATCACATAATTTATATGTGGTTAGGTATTCTCAGTGTACCTCCATTTGCTTGGACAGGTGTCTTGTCATTTGGTATACTCCAAGAATATGTAGATATTTGTTAAAGTCTACTAGTGTATGTCTTCTTAACTGTTAGGGTAGGATGTTTACACCAGTTTAGAACTCTTGACATCACACAGTGGTTGTCAAGGCTACAGATGTTACGTTTCAAATTCACAGCATACTATCTCTGCTTGCACCATGAAACAAATGTAATTTGATAGCCAATGCAAAATATTTTTTTATTACTGGCAAATGTTTGATGTGAAGTTGTCCTATCTCACCTTCATTCTGTACTGATGGGTTTGGAACCGATCCTCGGTTCCAAGTCAGCTGTTTACTAAAGGACAAGATCTTCAACCAGCTCGTGGCTTACTCCCTATCTCATGATGCTCTAGTGCCCTCCTCAGATCTCGTTTGCTGCTGAAACAGATCGGGTGATTCTTCCAGCTCTGGCTAAGTGGAAGACTTCTTTTTTTCTGTATTTTTCATGAGTTGTGGTTATAAAGTGTGCTTTCTATACTATAGTAGCATATGCGTTGAATGCTTTCATTTGTAGTGCTTTAACCTTTGTTATTAGCGTGTGTCATGTATTTTTTTCCCAGCCATCTCTTTTTTTAGGCCTAGATAGTTCCCTATCCCTCTTTCTAGTTTTTGCTTACTGTTTAGAGTGCCTTACCTACCAAAATAGTTTAAAAATACTGTAGAAATAGTTTAAGAATAGTTTATAGATAACTCTTATAGAGTTTGTGTGCGACTGCATAGCTTAGTTAGTTAAGCAGTCTTAACATTCTTATATCTCACTGTGTGTACTTTGTTATATTTACCTTAAGCTAGCTCATTTTTTATTAGAGAGTAGCAGAGTCCATTTTTATTTAGAGGGCTCTTACTTTACATGTGTGATTACTAAGTAGTTTAAAATATAACTTTATTAGAGTTGTGGTGATTGTGTGTGTTATCCTTCTTAAAATAAATAAATAAATACGTTTTATATTTTTCATGACAGCTAACTCGTTTAAATTAGAGAGTTGTAGAGCCCATTTTTAGTTAGAGGGCTATTCTTTCTTTGACTACTTGGTTGTTCTAACTGATGCAATGTCTAAGCAAGAAAAACACGTTAAAGCTTCGAGTTTCAAAAAGGGCCCAAAGTGTAATCAAAAGATGTCCATCACCAATGGACACACTGAATGTGTTTATTGCTTGGGGGCAGTTCATTTGCAAGAATCCTATGCAATTTAGCAATCATTTAGCTCCGGAGTTCTTCAGGAGAGGAAGAACAAATTAATCTTAAGTTGACTAGTGAAATCTTACTTTTAAGACGCCTTGGAACAGGGTCAAAGTCCCCAGAAGAAGTTCACCTCTCCGACACAAAAATCTGGCAAAACTACTAAAAGTTCAAAAGGAACATCTACTGTCTCAGAGGATTCAGAGCCATTGGGAAAGTCTTTAAAAAGGTCTCCATCAATCTGTACATCTGTAGGGTCATAGAGACCATCCACCTTGGCTCCATTGGCATCGGAACCATTGGTTTTACAAGTGAGGAGGCGGTCCCCTGTTCTGGAGCTGGTATCTCTAACCCTAGGGTCCCCCTTTCTACAGACTATACCATCACCAGCTCCCTCTTCTCAATCCTCTAGAAGCCTTTCTGACTGTGATGTGGATTGTGTGGTGTAGAGGCTCTTGAGAACACCGGCGCTGGCAAAGCTTCTATCGGAAATGACCCTGAGGGCTTTGAATCCGACCAAACCTATTCTGACTACATTAATTCCTCCTCTAATCCGAGTTGCAGTTTTGGAGCTGGAATTCTGGTAATTGATAGCAGTGAAACCGTTGGAGCAGAGACCTGCTCCAGGATCTTCGGCTCTGACTACCTTGAAGCCGTCTGAGGAGTCTATGAGCTGGCACTCTCTGGTCGGGTCCGGAGAGGAGAACTGGGCCAAATTTTCTTCGGATCTGATCTCTCCTCTTGGGGCCTCAGCACAGATGAGTTTGGCTCCTACCTCTACTTCAGAGCTGCCCACTGTGGTGTCGGTGGGACCTTCTGGTACTTTGGATCCAGGGGTTTCCTTGGGTCATGGGCAGGGAGCTTTTGAAGCCATGAGGAGAACACTGTCCCTGCAGACAACCACACTCATTTCTCCCCCAAAGGCAGCATTACCAACTCCACACAAGCATAGAGACTAGGGTTGCCACCTTTTCGAATACCCAAAGTGGAACATTTTTGGAACAAACATCAGACTTTGCAGGCCAAAACATACCCATGGCCAGTACAAAGAACATAATTTAATTTTCTGCCTAAATAAAAGCTTATTCTTGTAGCATTTTAGTTGCTTATTCTCTTTCTTATAACATTTGGGTGTTTCAGATATGGAATAACTGTTTTATGCAACTATTACATAAAATATAAGAAATTATTTTGTCCTAAAATCTCAGGACATTTGTCATTTTTGCATTTTTTTTGCAGGACACAACTGCCCAAAGAGGGACTGTCTCTCACAAAGTGGGACAGGTGGTAACCTTAGTAGAGACCCAGAGCCCCAAGATGCCGCAATGGGCAAACCCTTCTCTTCCAAAACCTCTCCTGCCTGCTCACCTGAAGAGGTCCCCCAGAAGAGATTATGCAAGAGGAAGCATTTGGACTCCCCACAGGAGTCGGTCACCTCTGACAGACACCTCGATGACTCGGAAGGGTCCACATGGCTTCCCTCTTAAGATGTCTCCTTTGCGGTCATCTTAGAGATCCTTAAACAGAGAGGTGGCTGGAAGCCCATCAACCCTTCTGACAAGGAGTCTGTTTACTTGAAGGCTTTTGGGTGTCTCCTCCTTTCAACTAAATAATGGAACTGGTTTGTTGAAAGGCATGGGAGTCCCCAGACACAGTGGACCCTGTCCCCAGGAGCAGGAGGCCAAATAAGTTTATAACTTCTCCAGAAGACAAAATTTTTCTGACAAAAGGGGATCCAGTAGATGCTATGGTGGTGGCGGCGGTGGCCACCAAAAAGGAGTTTTCTGAGACATCCACATCTGTCCATCCCCCAGACAAAGACTCATGTACAGTGAACAGATACAGAAAGCGCATGTTTTCATCAGTGACCTTTACTCTCAGGTCCCTGAATTATCTTACCCATTTCACAAGGTTACAGAGAAATCTCCTAAAAGAGCTTGGAGACATGCTCCAGGGTTCAGTAGCTGTGGAGGTTGCAGATAAGGTATCCTCCCAACTCTCCACCCTTAATTCAGTGGTAAACTTGTCCATGCGGCTTGTCTCTTATGCAGCTGATGGAGCGAGTAGGTCAGTGGGTTGAGGAATTGTCCTTAGGAGACATTCCTGGGTGTACTTGTGTAACTTTGTGGAACCCTTCAAGTTATCCTTTATTAACACTCCCTTCATTAGCTCGTCCTTGTTCGGGCCTAAAGTCAAAGAAACACTAACCAGGTGTGAACAGGAAGTAAAGACTCTCTCTCTGCCATAGGAGTCCATTTATCCACACTTTCTAGACCCTATACCAAGGGTCAAAAGGGGAGAAAAATGTGGTTTCAAAAATCCCAGTGATTCCATTGATACCCAAACTTCTTCAGAAAGCCAGTGCTTTGGGAAGGACCTTAATACTAATAGCCTCTTACTGCCCTCGTCAAATTTGGTTCCCCTTCCTATGGCCTCATCTTCAGGAAGAGCCATGGATTCTGGACCCCGTACCACATGTTCTGGTTCATTCATCAGGGGCTCTCCATCCGTCCCTTCAGACCCTCAAATTGACAGCTTGGCTGCTCCAATTCCAAATATAGCCAAGCTACAAAACCTTTCATCTGCAGCAGAACATATACTGATATCTTCCCACAGACATCTACAAGGAAATTGTACCTCAGCAAATGGAAAAGATTTTCAATCTGGGCATTGGAGAACCATATTGACCCTTATTCAGCACCTATATCTTCTGTCTTGGAGTTCTTCACAAAGCTTTTCAGTTCACGGAGCAGCTGCAGCCACTATTCGAGTTCAGTTAGCAGTAATCTCATTTAAGAGATGAAGGGTTAAACATTATGTCCCACAGACTTTCAAAGGCTTTTCTGAGAGGCACTAATCTTTTGAGACCACCCATTAAGCCCTCACTGCCACCATGGAACCTGAATTTTGTACTATACCAGATAATTCTTCACACTTTTGAACCAGCATCATCCTGTGAATTAATGTTCTTGACATGGAAGACCATTTTCCTAGTGGCTATCACCTCAGCTAGGAGGGTTTCTGTGTTACAAGCTTTATCTATCAAACTCCCATATATGTTGTTCCACAATGACAGAGTGTCTCTCCAAACAAACCTTTCCTTTTTACCAAACAAATGTTCAGAATTCAACTTGATTCAGTCCATAGACTTTCTGCTTTTTTCCCCAAGTATGGCAATAAGGCAGAATATATACTTCACCAACTTGATGTTCATAGATAGCTATGTTTCTATTTACACAGAACAAAAGACTTCAGAAAGATGGATCAACTATTTGTATCCCTTTCAGACTGTAAGAAAGATGTTTCTGTAGCAAAACCTACCCTATCTAGGTAGTTGTGAGACTGCATTTTGTTCACTTACCAGTCAGTGAACAAACAGCTGCCATTCAGAATAAAAGCTTACTCTACTAGGGCTGTCACCACCTCTTCCGTATTTCGTGTGAAGTTACTGATAGATATAATTTGTTCAGCAGCCACGTGGATGAGACCTCATACCTTTATCACTCATTACAAAGTAGATTTGGCCTCCAGGGACAGAGCATCCTTTGGTTCCACTGTCCTGAAGAATATACTCCCGTGAGCCACTCAAGAAAGATGGTGGTAGGGATGCTATCCCCATCAGTACAGAATGAAGGCGAGATAGGAAACTTCACATAAAGAAGTTATGTACCTACCATAACGTTCCATGTGAGTTGTCCAACTCGCCTTCATTCTTGCGTCTCTCCCTCCTACCCCCAGCCTTGGATCAAGAGGTTTCTGATTGGCATCTGTTGTGCTTGAGTTACATATGAGCATTAGTATGCAGCAGACAAGATCTGAGGAAGGCACTATAGCATCATGGGATAGGGAGTAACCCACGAGCTGGTTGAAGACCTCAAGCTTTAGTAAATGGCCGAGTCGGAACCAAGGATCAGTTCCGAACTAATCACTACAGAATGAAGGCAAGATGGACAACTCACATGGAACGTTATGGTAGGTATAAAACTTCTTTTTTTGTTTTGTTCTATAGTGACCACACAATTAAAAACAGAAGCCTGTGAATGATTAATAAACATTCTACACTATAAATAATTCTTACAGTTTCCTAACTTTAGAACATTCATTTAAAAAGATAACAAAGCAGCACTGTTTAAACAACTTGCAATATAATCAGCAAAGGATTGAACGGAGAAATAATAAAGACCTAATTCCAGAGAAACAATTCAGCTCTACACCCCAAATGCAGCTCTTGTCTCATGTTACTGTAATCTATACTGACATCTATCTTTCATGTTGTTAAAACAATGAGATACTGTAGGCAATGGCATTAATCAAATTCTCGCTTTCAGATGTGACATTTACAATGTATCAGTCTCAGAAAATACAAATGCACTGCTCCACCCCTCTTCTCTAAGCTTTTCAAAGTGTTGCCCAAAAGGAAATCATAAGTGATGTTTTTGAACAAATGCAGTTCCATATAATAAAAGAGAACCTCTAATGCTGAACATGAAGCTTTGAACAGGGAGGAGAGTAGATTTACTTCTATAATAATGTGCATGTTGCTTAATGTATGTTGTTTTTGGAGTATTATGCAGGGTTTTTTTTTCTAATGTTTCAAAGAAAGAAGTGCAGCTGGTCAGATGCATTAGTATATAGTTCAACTAACATTTTGCCCTTAGATCTCTGTACTGGATGTCACCATAACTGTAATTACATTATATTTTAGCAGAAGTGCAGACTGTACATTATAAATGGGAATACCAGCTGTATGTTCCACAGTCTGTACTGTACAGCAAAAACAGGTTCTTTTCAGTTGTTGTTGGAAGCTCTTCACCTCCACCAATCATATTCATAATCAAATATGTGCAATCAAAACTGCACTCATTACACAGCAAGAACCAGCATCCTGTCTTGTGAGGTCACAAGAAGCCATTTCACTTCTGAGCAGATAGAATTGAGTTAGAAATTGCACTTCTGCCAGCACATTCTACTTTGTACCAGTCAAAAGTAGCACAACACCGTCAAGCTGGAAGTTATTTAACTTGAACAAGTCTCACTGATTTAACAATCCGGCAGTACTGAAGAGCAACTTTAAAGGGATTCCTGAGCATCATTTCCAGTGTACCTAACTCAGTATGAGCAGGTAGTCTGACATAATTACAATTCAGCATTTATTATTACAACAAATCAAAGAAGGTCCAATAAAACAGCAAACCATAAATAAAACTAAATACAAAAATAAATGAAAAATGATGAGGAAACCATAGGTGACAGTAAAATTAATAAAATAATAGTAAGCACTTTGGTCTTTCACAATATACCAGACTTCATCAGACTGAATAATATTACATACCTGTAACATTTAAATAACATCACCAAAAGTCACATGACCTATCTGAACAAATCAAATGAAATCTGGCTGCATCCATTCACAACTCTTTTTCCCATTTTTGCACATGGAGTTGGGGTGTCACTTTAACAGTGACAATTATCTGGAGCCACCATTGTTGTTCCATACCACACAAATGCTTTCATACTCACACCTATGACCAATTTAGAGAGTCAAACCCATCTACTTCCTGTCTTTGGAATGTGGAAGGAAATCAGAGCACACAGGGGAAACCCACATGAACGCAGGGATGACATATACAGACTCCACACAGAAAGCACCCAGCCGAGAATCGAACCAGGAAACCTCTTGCTTTGCGGTGACAATGCTATCCCCTTTAAAACACTAGTGTAATAGCTTTGTTTAGCTCTGGCATCACAGAAGAATGTAATAAAATCTATCACTTGAATCTTTTAAATCCAATAATGTCTCAGCAACACCATTTCTAGACTTCATATTAACAGCATCTGGTACAAAAGATAAAAACTTTTTTTGTGTTTTTGACAATTCAGCTTATGTTTACACAATGTATTTTTTCAATATTTCTGTCTTCATAGCATATACATGTCTGTATATTCTGTTTTAATTTTTAACAGTCTAGTAGCCTTTCCAATATCTAAAGACGTGTCTGGAGAGTTTCTCCCCAGGCCTGCATTGAAAATGAGCTCTGTCACAGTTGGACTTTTCCTGTAAACAAATGTTAATTAATTAATTAATTAATTACATAAATACATTAATAAATAAATAAATAAATAAAAATAACAACTATCCCATATATAAATGTACACTATTGTGCCACATTGTTTAAATTAAAAAAAAAAAAATGAAGACTATACTGGACAGCTCAAGACAGTGATGATTCAGTCTTTATGTGAGAGGACATATGTACATGTTTTAACACCACTAAGTAAAGAAAACATATTTTGTTATTACTTTACAACTAAAGGAATTTTTGTTTAAATAGAATATGATGGCCTGCCACCACTTAGACTTTTCAGCCTGCAAGATGTACAGGTGCATCATACATACGTGGTGGTTCCGACGTCATGGGCATTAAATTTCAATACTATTAAGCTCTATTTGCACCCAAGCTTTCTCACATGTTTTTTGACCAAAAGAATATAAATGTAGAAGCAGAGCTCTCCATCATGTGGTTCTGCAGCTTATACAAATCTATTACTGCACTACTTCTAATCATGTAGTCCTTTGTCAGATCACAGAAAATCATATTTGTGAGATTTTTCACACATTTTTTTTTTTTTGCACACTGGTCTAACGTTTGATATTGTACAACTTGGAGAAAAGGGAAAGGTAAGATTCCTGTTTACTAAACTGTCCCTTTTCTCTAAGTCTGTGCAACCTCTGAGGCAGTGTATATAGAGGTTGGAGATGCAGAGGGATAGCTCCATAGCAAAAAGGGCAGGAAGGTTTCATAATTGTTTAGTAGTGCTTTAAATGATTTTACTGGTGTAATTAGCTAGCATTATGATGGTATGTATGTGTTAGATACTTTAAACTGTTTTGCATCTCCACTAAGTCTCTTATATCCATTGTAGGATAATCTGCATCACCTCTGCTACATCAGTAACATAAAGCATACATTAAGAAAACATATTTGGCATGACAGCAACAGGAAAATCCATGTACAGATTTGTGCCCAGGGCAAGATTCTCTGCAGAGCCACAATCATTCTGTAAATTATAGTTAACTGAGATCAGCGCTTTGCCCTGACAGCTACACATTATTGAATCTGGGAATGTTAGTTACACATCTACTAGGTCCCAAGATACAATTAGCTGAACCTGTTCTTGTGTAATACCTATTGTACAATCTGAATAATTAAAAATCAAATTATGAGCTTCTGTGGCAATTTAAAGCATGTTCTGATGTATGCTTTATTCTAACTATTCAACATGGTTACCAGAAATACAAATGAACAGGACTGATAAAACTGGCAGATGAAGAAAATCAGTTTTTCTTTTAAAATGCAAATCTATGACTGGCTGTGGATACAGCTATCACTCCGGTACCTTTAAAGTCTTTATTCCCGATAATTCAGTATAATTTGCTTCCTTGCAGAGCATATCCAGGAAACAAGTGCTAAATAACCTTACTATGTAAATTCTCCGTTTAGCGAGGGGAGTAAGTAAGAATAATACATAATCAGCTCAGCAATTTCATCAGCTAACACATCAGACTAATAAATGTAATCATATTTATATATAGTACAGTCTAGGCTTATTTTTGCAGTCAAACTGTGGATCTGAGTAGAAGATTGGGAAATTTTTGTCATGTTATTATGATAAGGAGATAATCAAAGTACAGCCAATTTGCAAGACATAATAAGTTAGACCATCATTAAAAAGCCACTCACATAGTTTGTGATGTGTTGTTAAGTCTGTGCAACTCAGGCGCGTATCCCATTTACATGACGTACACAGAATGTACTTTACAGCTTAACAGTACGACACATTTCAGTTTCAAACAAATCACTTTGATTCCTCCATCTCTACCCAAAAAATAATCTTTGTAATTTTACCTCTGGTCTACAGGGAAAGCCTAGGCCCTGATGGTCTTGAATGACTTGAGATAGATTAACGAAGCTTTTAATGTGATTAAGAAACCAGTCATGTTTTCCACAATACTAAACAAGTAATTACTATATCCAGCTCATGCCACATATGAGTGATGTCCAAAATGGGCTTTGCCACTCTTATTTAAGCATTAAAGGAAATTTATACAATGCAGCAAACACGTTTTAGAGCTGATGAGAGCATTTCTTTCATATATTATCAGGGTATCCTAAGCATATAGTATGAAATTGAAAAAAGAATGATACGATGGTACTGAGCATATGGGATAGAATGCATGACGTTATCGTCTTTCACAGGAGTGATCAGAGAATACACACGTGCAGAATCTGTAATACCAATCAATTTCTACTAAGTTTACATCTTATGGAAAAGTTGGACTCATCTTTACACATGATCAGAGGGCGTGAAGCTGTTTATTGGGAATAGAAAGTGCTGGGTAGGCAGTGTCCGAATCTGTACTGAAAGGATACAGATGTTCTTGTTTGATGGTGTTATTCTGTCATCAGTGTTGTTTCACAAAGTTATGCAAGGTGTGAACCTACGAGTCTACTATAAGTGCTCAAGTTCTATGAACTTTAAAGCCACTGTCTGGAAACAAGGGACTCAACTTGCAGCTTGTGTTGGCTGCCACTTACACTTAAACTCGAATATAAGTTCATGCATGCAGCTGTCATGCCATACCCAAACACATTATTCTAGTTAAAAAAAGGTAAATGTGGCAGTTGTTTGGAGAAAATGGGAGGGGCGTTTTAGGTTTAGGGATTGAAGGGGTAGTTTTAGGGTTAGGGAGAGATCAGTGAATTTAGGTTTAAGGAGGAAGGTTAGAGTTTTAGGGTTAGACAGCCATTGGGGACTTTAGGGCTAGGGAGGGGGTGTAGAGTTTTAGAGTAAAAGATGAGGACTTGGATCAGGTAAGTACAGCTGTGTACACGTACCATAAATGTAGATGTTCAAGTGTATTCACTGTTGCAGTCATTATATTTGGGTTATCTGCTTGCAGTAGCCCTCAGTCGGCCTGATTAACAAAGTCTTGGGTCCTGCATCAGATGCTGTCTCTTCTTCCATGACGTCAGGTCGTCAGGGGTATAAAACATGCAGCTGACGCCATTACATCAGTTTTTCTTGCCCCAGATGTCAGGTGCCCCCTAATGGGAAGCAATTAAATCTATAATTACAAGGATATACTTGCAACAAAAAAGCAAATACACCAAAAAGCTTTTTGAGCAAAGTAAGGGAGAGTAGACAAAAGAAGAAAGGGGGCAGGAGGGAGGGTAACCAGGACTGCAACAGTGAATACACTTGAACATCTACATTTATGGTAAGTGTACACAACTGTACTATGTTCTTCGTGTTTCACTGTTGCAGTCATTACATTTGGGTAGATTCCCAAAGCTAAGGTTGGGAGGAGGACTTTAAATAGAATTAGGACCAGCTATAAGACCCTGCAAGACTCCAGTGGCAAAGCCAGCTCTGGATTTAGAGAAAATCGGTAAATGATAATGCTTGGTGAAAGTATGTACAGAACTCCAGGTGGCAGCTTCTAGGATGTCCCTGGTAGGAACGACCCTGAGAAAGGCTTTGGAGGTAGATGCAGCCCTGGTTGAATGGAGTCTGATGCCCTGTGGGATAGGTTTTCCATAGTGCTTATAGCAGAAATGAATGCAGTGGCCTATCCATTTTGAAATAGTTTGCTTTGAAATAACTTTCCCCTCTATCCTTGCAACAAATGCTACCAGCAGTTGTTCAGATTTCCTTTGAGGTTTAATCCTGTCCAAGTAAAATCTAAGTTGTCTGTGCACATCTAAGGAGTGCCGTATCCGTTCACCTTTGTTCTGTGGGTTAGGAAAGAAGGTAGGTAAATGAATGGACTGATTAAGAGCCACACTGGATACTACCTTGGGCATGAAGGAGGGATTGGTTCTGAGGGACACCCTGTCTGCATGAAAGATGATGAAAGGCTCCACTGCCATAAGGGCCTGTAATTCAGATACCCTTCTTGCAGACGTAATTGCTAAAAGGAAAGCTGTCTTCCAGGAAAGGAATTTTAAATCTGCAGTAGCAGCTGACTCAAAAGGAGGAAGAGTGAGTTTCTCCAAAACAAAGTTAAGGTCCCAGGCTGGAGTTGGAGCTCTCCCGGGTGGCCTTAAATTGTTGGCCCCTCTGAGGCACTGCTTGAGCAGTGGGTGAGAGAAGAGGAGAGGCTCTGTGCTGTAATGAGCTGAAATGGCAGAGGCATGAAGTTTGATGGAGGAAAAGGACAAGCCCTTATGAAGCATCTCAGTCAAGTATTGTAGAATCTGAGGTAAATTGGGCACTGCTGCACTCATCCCTTGAGATTGATTCCAGGCACAAAATCTTTTCCATTTTGCAGCATACGATTTTCTAGTACTAGGCCTCCTTGCCTCTAAAATGATATCCATCACTGATTTACTGAGGGATGGTAAAGGAGAGATTAGGTAATTAGCCACTCTGCTAGGTTCAGGGTTTGCAGCTGAGGGTGCAGAATCTTGTTTTCCTTCTGAGACAACAGGGAAGGAGTCTGAGGCAGGTGCCATGGGCCAAGAGTGACACACTGTGCAAGAGGGGGTACCAGTATTGGCGTGGCCAGTCTGGTGCAATTGAAATCATCCTTGGCTTGTCCTGTTTGATCTTTAATAGCACCTTGGATAGCAGAGGAGCAAAGGCATAAACTGATAGGTTTTTCCAGCTGAAGGATAGAGCATCCACTTTCCAAGCTAGCTTGTGGGGAATGCTTTTGCAAAATTTGTCCAACTGATGGTACTGGGGGGAGGCAAACAGGTCTATGTCTGGGCTCCCCCACTTGCTTGTCAACATGTTGAAAATCCTTGGTTCCAGTTTCCACTCATGTGGGTCCATGAGTTTTCTGCTTAGATCGTCTGCCAGTGTATTTAGTTTTCCTGGCAGGAATTGAGCTTGTAGATTCACTCGGTAGCTCAAGGCTGTGTTCCACAATGCCATGGCTAGTCTGCAGAGGGGGTAAGAATGTGTACCCCCCCTGCTTGTTTATGTACCACATGACAGTGGTGTTGTCCATCTTTGTCCTGGAAGAATGTGGTCATTGAGGCTGTCAGAGCATTCTGTACAGCTAACATTTCCTTTTGATTTATGTACAGATGCATTTGATTTGGGTACCATTTGCCCTGAATGCACTTCCCTGCCAGGTGAGCCCCCCCATGCATAGTCTGATGCGTCTGTTTTTAAGATTGTGTTTTGGTGGCAGGCCTCTGCCTACCAAAGGAACTCTAGGCATAGGCAAGGTATGATAGGAATCATTGCTTCTAGATCCTGTGAATGTTGACACCATAGGCTTTTGAGATACCATTGTAGTTTCCTCATATGCAGCCTTGCATATGGAATTAGAAGAATGCAGGAGGCCATGAGCTCCAAGACTTGCAGTATTTGCCTTGCAGATAGCTGGGTTTTTGTGGCCACTTGTTTGAAGTAGGTTGTCAAATAAATCCATTTCTCTGGCGTGAGGAAAGCCATCTGGGAAGTTGTATTCAAGCTTGCTCCCAGGAATATAATTTGTTGACAGGGTACCAGGTGTGATTTCTTTTTGTTTATGGTGTACCTCAGACAAGTCAGCACCCTTTGAACAAAGGCCAGATGATTCAGAAGTATGTTCTGGCTTTCTGCCTGAATTATACAATCGTCCCAGTGTGGGTGTATTGCCTGCAAAATGCAATGACTGGAACTAGGCACTTTGTGAATACCCAGGGCACAGTAGATAAGCCAAAGGGCAGTGCAGAGAACTGATAGTGCATGTAGCCTGCTTTGATGCATAGGTATCTTCTGCAAGACTCCCTGATAGGGATGTGCAGGTATGCTTCTTTTAAGTCTAGTGTTGTCACCCATGTATCTTTGCCTAGCATAGGAAGCAGCTGCTGAAGAGTCAGCATTTTGGAATCACCAGAAAGGTGCTTAGAGTAGAAAGGTCCAGGATAGGACGCCATGTATTGCCTTTTCTGGGTACCAGAAAAAGTCTCGAATAGAAACCTTGTTCTTTTTCCTCTTCTGGTACCAACTGAATAGCCCCCATGCTTAAGAGCGAGAGAGAACTTGATTTTGGGCCTCTGCCCACTGATGTGGGGGTAGATCTGGCCACCCGCTTGGTGTTGGTAATGTCTGGAATTGAAATCTGTATCCTTGGGACACTATATTTAAAACCCATTTGTTCTGGGTAATGAGTTCCCAGTTTTTGGCCTGCAGACCAATCTTTCCGCCTATAGGAGCATTCAGTAGGGAAGTGCTTGGAAGTTTTAAAACCAAATCATTGAGACAGTTTTCCATAGGGGGGAGTCTTACTACTCCCAGATTTGAGTGCAGAAATCCCCCACTGCTTAGTCTTGTGTGTCCCCTGCGACTGAAATCTGGGGTTTCTGCTGTGTCTGGGTTTGGTTTGAGAAGACCTGGAAGGGGCTGGAAAGGACCAATTCTTAGAGGGCCAATGCCTACTAAATCTAGGAGGCTGAACTTGCAATAAATCTTTAACAGTTTGCATAAATTTAGCTTTATCTTCCATCTTTTTAAGAACTACCTCAGCATTGTTGTCAAACAGGTGGTCCTGATTTAAGGGAGCATCCAACAGTTTAGCTTTAACATAATCAGACAAAGATTGCTCCTTAAGCCAAGCATGTCTTCTGAGCACAGACCCAGTAACAGCAGCCCTGCAAGAGGCCTCTAATGAATCAAATCCGCATTGCAAAGTATGTTTACCAACCTGTTAAGCAGAATGCATTAAATCCTGTAATTCTTTATTTTCAGCACAGTCAGGAATCAACATCATTTTCTGTTTAAGCAACCCATTAACATGTTGTTGATACTTTAACATATGAAACTGGCAGTTTAAAGCCCTAATGGCCAAGGTTGCAGAAGTGTAGACCTTCTTACCCCATCTATCCCGTGCTCTGGAGTCTCTGTCAGAAGAGGTAGGATTTTTAGCAGTAGAACCCTGTGAAATAGTCTTTGGATCCACAATAGGATTTTAAAAAGAAACTTGTGTGAATCAGGAACCCGGTAATATCCGTCATATTCCGAAAAGGCATCATCAACAATGTCTAGTACAGGAGGTATATCTAAAGGCCTATGTTGAGGCAGGAGTAAGAAATCCCTAAGCCTCTTGTTTGAATCAGAAAAATCCTGGCTTTCCCAGTGGAAATGCTCCCTTAGAGTATGTAAGGTTTCCCCAAAAGAGAAATCCTCTGGAGGAGAAGCAAAGGGAAAAGAGTCCTCTGCATCAGAATCCTCATAAGTGGATAAGGGCAAATCCTGATCATCAGAAAAATCAGAATCCTGGTCAAAAGATTCATAAACAACTTAAGTCCTAGGTCTCTTAGCAGGGGGAGGTTGGCTTCCCCTGATTAAAGTTATAAGATCTTCAGCCATTTTTATTAATTGTTTTGTAGGCACAGAGGCCTGAACATGCAGCCTGGGAGTTGGTTTCTGAGGCATGGTTCGAGATTTAGACCTAAATGAAGGAGGAGGCGTTGGTTTAATATGCAAGTCCGTAGGCCTGAATACTCCCTCAAAAGCCAGTGCCTGCACAGCGGCTCTGGACCCATACAAGGTAGAGACATCTGCAGGTTCCACAGTTGAAGCATCTTGTGGTATACCGGACTCCGAATGGGTCTCAGTAGAGTCCTGTGAATCAGAAATAGCGGGTATCAGGGGCTGCAAAAGCACCTCACTGAGTACCGGTGAACTGGCGACTGGCTTAGGAGAAGCAATACGATAAGAACACTGCAGAACTCACCACCAATAATGGAACACAACTTTATTAACAGACAAAAACGAACGATGAGCGCTTTCACGTACAAAGTACGCTTCTTCAGATCTACTGAACTGAATTCTCATCTCACTTTTTATACATTCAGGTTGAAACCAATTAATCACATAATCAATCAATCATCACATTAAAAGTCAAATTCTCTCTAAGCACCTTATAAGAAGCATTGCAAAGTTTGTTCTTAAAGAAAAAAGGACTAACATTACCAGTAAGATGTAGGATGTAAAATAGATATCAAGCCTATAACAAATAAAACATGTTAATCTAAATAATATATATGTGTATATTTATAAATAAATATAGTACCATATTGTAAGAAGTTTATAAGCAATTTATCTAGACAAATCTAAAAGAATATCTATGCATATTCATATATAAATATAAAAAATCACATAATAAATATGAATAAAAATCGTATCAAAAAATATATGTATACATAAATATGTGTATATATAATATAATAAATAGCAGCTATGATGTATCTAAAAGTAATCATGAATAAAAATAAATATGAATGGTAATAATGATGTATATAGATATAAATACATGGATGTATATATGTATCATAACATATTTAATTTATATTTTACAACTAAAACCAAAAGAAGGTTAAAAAACTAGTCCTAAAAATCTAATAAGACACCATATCAGCTATGTATAGAATATATATATAGATATATGTACTATGGAAATTCCTTATATATAGTGGAGTAAATAGAAATGGCACAAATCAACCAAGTGAGTAAAGGAATAAGAAATATATATATAAACACATAAGTAGAATAGGATTAACCATCAAATGAAAAGTCAATCAAATGGCCATATAAAACATATTCAGGAATATATAAGTCATATAGAAAACATATGAATATGGATATCATATAGGCAATATATTGGAGGCATAAAGCATTATTATTGAATCATATGGCTATTCACTCATAGGCCCTTGCTTCCAGAACAGGTTTTAAAGATATAGTATGGTTCAGGCCAGGGGGTAAATGTGCCCCCATCCTCAAAATCCAATCTAGTTCTGTGGTGGCCAAATGGTTCACATTATCTCCCCATCGCTTATTCATATATACAACTTGTAATATCCTGAAACTAAACATATGTTGTTGATATTCAGAAATGTGCCTGGCCAAAGCATTTGTCTCTTTGCATTTCTTGATGTCATAAATATGGTCATAAATCCTTTGTTTAAGTCTCCTTTTAGTCATACCTATGTAGAATGCATCACATTGTTTACAGGTTGCTAAATATATCACATTTCTAGTACCACATGTGGTATTACATTTCGGAAAAAAAGTAAAGTTCATACTGGGATGTGTAAAAGATTGTATTGTCGTTATATATTGGCACATATTACATTTACCACATGGAAATGTTCCTAGTCTGGGGACTTGTGTATAATGTCTAATGTTGTGCCTATCCTCTTTAAAGCATAACATCCTTTTCAAACTAAGAGAATTCCTGAATGTAAAACTAGGTCTAGCTCCCACTACTTTTTTAACTGCTTCATCTAGTACAAGAATATTCCAATTAGAGTTAATAATTTTTTGTAGGGCTTTGATATCATTTGTATATTTCATGGTATATGTTATATCCCTACCAAAGGTTCTATTATCACACTTAGTATAAGTCCTATTAATATGTCTATCACATCGTTCTAAACCTAATTCTTGGATCTTTATTCTGTTAACTATTTGTGCATCATAACCTCTCTCAATGAACAAGTTTTGCATATTGTCTGCTTCTATTAATAATGAATCCATATTATTGCATAGCCTCTTTAGTCTAACGAATTGGCTCTTTATAATCCCTGGGAATATATGCCTGGGATGCATACTACTGTAGTTCAATAATGTGTTCTTCCAACAGGGCTTTCTATACAAAGTATGTGCTATGTAGCCATCTTCCATAAAAGTCAGGCACACGTCCAAAAAATTAATAGAAATGGGAGACCATTCCATTGTGAATCTCAAAAACTCTGTGGTGGATTCTAAAAAGACCAGGAAGTCTTGAAACTCATTAATGTCACCCTCCCACAGAATAATGATATCATCCACAAACCTCCTATACAATTTTATCTTTTCATAAGATGGATGATTATATAAATTGTGTTTCTCCCAATAGAACATTACAAGGTTGGCGTAAGTATTGGCTACTGGGGTGCCCATAGCAACACCCCATTTCTGTAGGTAATATTCACATCCAAATTCAAAGACATTATTCTCTAGGACCATTTCCAACCAAAATCTGTTTGTCTGTATTAAAGTGAATATCACTATTGAGAACCTCTCTTATTGCCTGCACACCGTATTCATTCGGTATTACGGTAAATAAACTTTTTACATCTAATGAGACAAATATATATTTCCCAAAAGGGAGATCCATCAACTGCTTAATATCATCCAATAAATTATAGGTGTCCCTTAGTATGGTTGGTATGGTGTTCACTATAGGTCTCAATATATATTCTAAATATTTAGACACTGCTGAGGTAACCCAGCCTCTCCCTGACACAATAGGGCATAAAGGTATAGGAAAAACACACTTATGGATCTTTGGCAAACCCTTAATAGAGGGAATCAGAGGTGACTCTATGTGAAGAAAGTCATAAACATCCTTGCTAATTTGTCCAGTCATGAGGAGGTCATATAAATCATCATGTACATTTGTAATAATGCGTGTTATTTCATTCCCTGTTACTGTTTTATAAGTACTCTCATCTTCTAGTATAGTTCCCATATTCCTAACATATTCTGCGGTATCAAGTAGCACAACCCCTCCCCCCTTGTCTGCTGGTTTGATGGTTATTGTCAAATCATTCTTTAAAAAAGACAAAAAATTAACTTCATCTTTTGTCATATTAAAGTATTCACATTTTTTGTGTTTCTTGCTAGAGTAAAATGTATAAAAATCTTTCTCACATGCTTTTATAAAGCTTTCAACACTCCATGGAAGTGGAGGTGTGAAGCTACTTTTTTTCTTTATTTTACTCAAAGTTGAACCATCAGAAGCATTATTGTCATTCTTAAAAAATACCTTCAGAGCTACCAGCCGTCCAAATAACCTCAAATCAGTAATTGTGTCATTAACTTTACTAGGCTGGGAGGGTATGAACCCCAGTCCTTTGTTCAATAGAGTAATGTCAGAGTCAGTTAAACTATACTTAGAGAAATTGAAAAGTAAATTGTTCAGTTCATTATGTCCTTCCTCGGACCGTACCTGTCTTCCGAGTACTTCCTCCTCTTGCGGCCTCTGCTCTGAGAGCGATTCCTTCCCTGATAGGGAGTCTTTATCGGATAAGGTAAAAAATGCAATTCTTCATTATTAGCTGTCGTGTCTTTAGGGTAAGCACCAAGTTTATCATCCCTCCTATTGCTCCGTAACATCTGTTGGTTCGGTGGTGGAGTGTCTGTATCAGGGAGCAGCGAGGCTCCCAGCATTTCCCCCCGAGGATTTATCTGGCAAAGTAGTCGATGTAGTCACTGTAGTCTCATGGTGTGCACTACTAGGGTGCACGTTGTTAGTGTCGTTCGATAATGACGTACTAGATGCGCCTCCTCTATTGTGCGTTGCCATGGTAGCATCACTGTATAGACCATTATGTATTCTCGGCCATAGGAAGACATTGCCCACCATGAAGTCATTATGGTCTCTACACAGCTTTTTTTGTTTAATCAGTTTCAGTTTCTCGCTAAAGATGTTAACCTGCGAGTATATATACTGTAGCTTCCTCATATGGTGTTCAGAGGTGAAACGTTCACAAATATTTTTACGTGAAGCCTCAACCTTTTTTTGTAGCGTAGACTCAATAGGCGCAAAATAATCTAGTAAAAGTTTTATATAGCCAAAACCAGTCTCAATGTTTAAATCCTGCCATTTCTTAAGCAGGATTGGGTGCTGTTCCCCATACGTGGGCATGCATAAGACCCGCATTCAGCGGGGTACAACTTTAAAATGTAAGCATGCCTCAAGGTGCCTACGTTGCCACGAAAGTATCTGCAGCTTGAATAAATCATTTTCCAACTCTTTTGTAAGACCATTAAATTCAATCATATTGTCATTACTATTACTGCCAGAAGCAGAGTGCAAACTGGTCTGAGTACGTAAATCAAGAGTTAGAAGGGGATTACCTCTTTGAAAAATAATGTGATCCCAGTCACAGGGAATGTCTCTAGACGTAGGGTTGTAGTCCAATTCAATAGACGGTGTATCCATGGTGTGAAACCCCAGGTGATACAAGAAGTAGCACAGTTGTGGATAAAAATCTCCTTAAGGTCTCTGAAGAGTCTGCCAGTCAAGGAAGAACAGTCAGTACGATAAGAACACTGCAGAACTCACCACCAATAATGGAACACACCTTTATTAACAGACAAAAATGAACGATGAGCGCTTTCACGTACAAAGTACGCTTCTTCAGATCTACTGAACTGAATTCTCATCTCACTTTTTATACATTCAGGTTGAAACCAATTAATCACATAATCAATCAATCATCACATTAAAAGACAAATTCTCTCTAAGCACCTTATAAGAAGCATTGCAAAATTTGTTCTTAAAGAAAAAAGGCTTAGGAGAAGCATCGTCAGCAGCTTTGGACCTAGGCTGCCTGTCTCTGTCTTTATCTTTGCGTTTTTTTTTTTTGAATCCCGGTAGTCACATGGCTAACCAATGACATTTCTGGATAATTAAACCGAGAACCGAAATATTTAGAGGCGAAAATATACCAACGACGGATAGTGCACTGATTAAATAAAGCATAAAACCGACAGCAAGGTACGTCATGGTCAGGGCCCAGGCAAGGAATACAGTACAAATGAAAATCTTTGTGAGGTATTTCCTTTCCACAAGTAATGCAATTATTAACTTTTACTGACCGGTAAGGAGCAAGAAAAAGTTTCCCCAACGGGTACTTAGCTTTAGTCGAAGACTTCGGTTCTGAAACTTGAAAACGAAAATTCGTCGACCGAGCGGCACTTGCGAACTGCTTCTGCTTCGGGCACCGCACGGCAAGAAAGACAGATGTAATGGTATTGGCTGCATGTGTTATATCCCTGACGACCTGACGTCATGGAAAAAGAGACAGCATCCGACGCAGAACCCAAGACTTTGTTAATCAGGCCGACTGAGGGCTACTGCAAGCAGATAACCCAAATGTAATGACTGCAACAGTGAAACATGAAGAACATCGAGTGCAAAGTTTAGGGTAAGAGTTAGATTTCTGGTAGAGCTATACAGGTTTTTAGGGTTAAGTGTTGGACAGCTATGTATAAGTGGGAGATTGGGTGAGTGGAAGTCTCAGCACATGTTCTTTTGAGCAATATGTTGTCAACTACTAGAATGTTAATACCTATAATAGACCATAACCTGCCTATATGAAGTAGGAAGGGTTCACACAATAAATTAAGATTTATAAGATATTTTTTAGGTGAGGTAAGAAATGTGCTGCTGACAGTCAGGAATTCAGGCTCAAAAATATAGAGCTCCATGATCTGTGCTTAAACATCATATAGTTCATTGTTCTCCATCAAAGGTATAAATTGAATAGATGGTCAAAACCAATGTTATGTTGCTCTTTAATGAACTTTAACAATGTGGCTACCTTAGCGGACATAAAACAACTGCCATTAGTCTTGAAGATAATAAACCTCTACAGACATGCAAACACAGATATGCATGCACAGTTTGAGGTAATCTACTTAAAACTTATATTTTCATATTTATTTATTATTAACCAGTGTAGATAACTGACCCAGAAGGACTGTTTTCAGGCTTAGCTTGGGAAAAACAGAGTATAAAGTAACAGTATGGAAGTTAGTAATATATAACATAGACAAAAAATACAGCACACAGCATAAAAAAACAGAAAATAAGATTTAACATAGAGGAATATGATCTCCAATCATAGCAAACAATTATGTGTTTGAGAGACTGATGCCGAGAAATTCACCTTCATATCAAAGCTTGAGAGACAAATCATAGCATTCATGTTGGGAACACATACTATGAGTTATAATTAGTGATACCTAATCATGATTCTTAGTAGCACATGGAGCTTTAACTGTTCCTCAATTTACTACCAGTTACAGAAAAAAAATGTAGTCACATGAATTGCTTTTCTGGGTTTTAAAGACTAAAATCTGGTAAAACAATTAGCACTGGGATCAGATAGCAGGTACAAATGAATTGTCCCTCTGAAGGCACTTTGTTTTGCTAAACATTTTGTTTGTGTGTTACAGAGTTAAATTTCTAACAATTTCAAAGTTGGCTTGCAGGTTCAAGCTTAAGGAGGAGTATGTTTGTTTTTCCTTTTGTTTCTGTCATTAACCAGCTAGGTGCCTGTTCAAGATGTGCATATAGGTAATGGACAAAATTGGTACTGCATCTGGACTCAGGGTTTTCCATTTAGGACTTTTGCTTAATTTTGTCTCAGTCTCCCTAAATATTATTTTCTCCAACTTCATATCCTTTGTATGAGTTCTTACTGTTTTTCTTTTAACTCTTTGCTTTGTTAAACTGGGTATTCATAAATCATCAATGGCATCAACCCTCTTTTTCCATTTTAGTACATGGGGTTGGTTTGCCAAGTCATCAGTGTCCATGGCCTTGATCTAATGTTCACACCACTGGGTGGCTAGCCCCACTGTAGGCATTCTTCATAGCCCCCCCCCCCCCCCACACACACACACACTTGCACCTTCAGCCAATTTAGAGCATTCAATCCATCTACTCCAACTCCTTGGAAGAAGAAAACATGTAAACACAAGAAGGGCATGCAGACACCACAGAAAAGGCACTCCAGCTGAGAATCGAACCCAAGAACCTCTTGGTTTGAAGTGATAATGCTACCTGCTGCACCACTGTGTCACTCCGTAAACGCTTCTCAGAACTGTACCCATTACATACTTTTTATGGTGTTTCTATTGGTTTTGTTTTGTTTCCCAATTCTCTGTAAAACCTTTTTCAGTGATCAATGAAATTATTGTTTTGCACTTTTATATCTGCACACCCTCTAGTTTTTTTCTGCTTGGGTTGAAGTTTTTAGCATATTACTGCAAATAGTGTATGATGAATCCTGATCTGTTTTAATGTCGTGTGCTGCTTTTATCAAGTCTGTCTTTGTCAGAAAGTTTTATCATTGGTTGCTTTTGTGTATTCTTCCAACACTTATACTTTTATCTTAGCTAGCTTATAGTTTTTTTTTCTATTTAAGGCATTCTACTTGTTCTCTTCATTTCCTTTGTCATTTTATATTATTGTGGTAAAACTTTTATCTGTTATTAGTTAAGCTGCACAGTAGTATATCCTATTAATTTACGTTATATGAAATGAAGGGCTTTCTGGACTTCATGTCTAGTAAATACCTATGATCCTTTGTATTTCTCTTAATAGTTCCAATTACAGTGTTTTACAGTTTTTATTGCTTTACTAGTCTCCTAACATTTTCAGTATTATTTAGTTTCTATAATCTAGTTATATGTCTGGCCACCTCTATTAAATCAAGCAAATCTTGTGTCTAGACTGAAAGCACCCCTTTTTTTCTCTGTTTCCTGTTCTACCTTTTGTTGAGCAATTGTAATTGGACTTTCGTGTGTCTCCTACAGAAGGCTCCAGAACATTGCCCTGTGGCATAACATGTGCAGCTGCACTCTGCTCCATCTGCTGCTCCCATACCTGTGGCAGAGTTTTGACTGTTTCTTGTATCCTTCCTTATGATAGGCATGGTGCTTTTTCTGTATTTGGTTTCTGTGTTCCTCCATTTTCTTGTGTGGCCAAGGGTAGTTTCTTTACTCACCAGTGGGAGTGGGGAGTACTGAGCTGCTTGTTTGTCCTCAGAGGAGTGGTTAGAAGCAGCAACTGGTAATTCGTTGGCCATTTTGGGTCATTTCCTGTTTTTTCCAGCCCCCTGCTATAAAGCACGCTTTGGCGGGCTTTTCTGGCATTAGAGAACTTGGCATAGCTCCTCCTGGTCCCCTGCAGAGTTCCTAAGCCAGCAGAGAGCAGAAAAAGCAACTTTCTTGATCATAAGTATTTTTAAAACTTTTAGTTTGCATTTTTCGATCTTTTAAGCTTTTCGACTACTGTTTGTGCCTTTATTACTGTTTTATTGCCTTATTTTCCTGTGTTTGTGAGCTTATATTGTTGACTGCACTTGTGGGCTAAAGTATTGCTTAAAAGTAACTAACAGGCTAATACACTCAAGTGTACCAGCCTTTGATAGCAATTTAGTCGAAAACAAAGCATTTACTGCATTTTTTCCTGTCTGTTTGAAAAAAAACAAACAAAAAAAAAATATATATTTCTCCTTTCCTAAACTTTACTTGCTAGTTGTTCCAGTGATCAGATTTTGCTGATCCCTGGGCTTTGTATTTGGTTTCTGTGTTCCTCCATTTTCTTGTGTGGCCAAGGGTAGTTTCTTTACTCACCAGTGGGAGTGGGGAGTACTGAGCTGCTTGTTTGTCCTCAGAGGAGTGGTTAGAAGCAGCAACTGGTAATTCGTTGGCCATTTTGGGTCATTTCCTATTTTTTCCAGCCCCCTGCTATAAAGCACGCGTTAGCGCGGAGCTGCTACCGTTGCACACTAGGGCAGCGCCGGTTAAGCAGTTTTAAACTATTAGGGCTACCTAAAGTTCACTCTTCAAATTTTCCCTTAAAACTACCTTCCTCAAAGTGTACTACTGTTCTATTTAGTGTATCCTACAACTATAAATTATCTCTACTTGACTCCCAAGTAGACTATTCTCTATCCGTATAGCTAAGCACTTGCTCCTACAGTACTTATCACCTCGATACAGCACTCTTGTTATAGAGAGTACCCCCAAAAAAAAGCAAACCCCATTTTTCGGTCACCCACATCCCCCAAAACCTTTTTTTAAGTTTTTCTGTCTATTCCTTCTAGCATGTCGAGGGATCAGTTGCTAATGTCCACTCCTGCTCAGCTGGTGAACCTGGGATTATTGAGGCAATGTTACAATTGCCTCATGTACACAGACAACCCTCTCCTCCTCCCACAAAGCACAAATACATGCGAGAGATGCAACTATACGGCCAAACTGGAGGCTGAGCTCTCTCAACATAGGACCGGCAAGACCAGACAGGAGGAGAAGGTAACCACACACACTATAGACCCAGTCTCACATAATACCATCACAACCTCAAATCATACACATAAACACACAAAGACATACTCGGAGGCTCTGATCAAAAATCTACCAAAACAGCAGAGGCCACCAAAGCAGACACCCAAACAACTACCACCTCAGAACACAACACCTGCATCACATAGACCACACAGTCAGAGTGTCAAGCAGTCACAGCCCTTAAGGCCAAACACTATGCCAGACACACTAGTCATTGGTGACTCCATAGTCAGACTCACCAGACTGAGTAAGGAGAAGGTCACAGTAAGCTGCCTGTCTGGTGCTAGAATCCGCCACATAACGCATGCACTCAGGTCTCTCAACAGCAGGTACAAGTACGACTCAATCATTGTCCACGCTGGTGTAAACGACCTGAGACGTACCTCCCTGGACTACATGAAAAGAGACATAGAGGAGCTCTCTGATTATGTAGCCCAGGCAGGTATGACCCTGACCTTGAGCAGTATCCTACCTTCACCAAGAATGATGCCACAATACAGAGATAAGATGATCAGCTTTAACAATTGGCTTAAACTCTGGTGTCATTCAAAGGGGATCCAATGTCTGTCTGCCTGGGATGACATGCTGGACAAGCCACGCTGCTTCGCAAGGGACGGCTTGCACTTGTCACCCTGGGATTCCGGATTTTGGCAAAGGCTCTTGGCACCCCCATAGTGCCTTTTTTAGGCAAGGCTCAAATTCTAAACCTACCACCCTAGAACAAAACAAAGAAAAAAAACTAAGGGTAATGCTGCTCAACGCCAGAAGTCTCAACCTCAGGATGCACGCACTCGAGGCCCTTCTCAGTATGGAGAACATCGATGTCTGTGCTGTGACAGAAACCTGGTTCAAGGCTCCTGAGAGCACCCCAGCACTATCAGGTTTTACCTCGTATCATGCGTTCCGGCCACAAAACCCGGACAATACCAAGAAAGGAGGAGGGGTATCCATATTCATCAAGGACACCCACACCTCAAGATTGGTGGCATCGCACGATGCATCGGAGACCATCCAGGTGCAATTAACCATAGGCAAGACTGCTCTGCAAATTGTAGCATGTTACAGGTCACCCTCGCAAACTCAGGAACCTCATATGGCCTTCCTGAAAACACTGGAGGGGATAAATGTATCTCTGAACACCATCATACTAGGTGACTTCAACTACCCTAATATAGACTGGGAACACTACTCAAGCCCAAACACTCTAGCCCAAAAGTTCCTGGAATTCATAAACTCAAATGCCATGGAACAACTAGTCACCATCCCCCAAGAGGAGAGAACATACTTGATCTCATCATCACGAACATGGGAGCACAATGTTCAACGCCAGAAGTATACCCCTCACTGGTGAGATCTGATCACAAACTAATCTCGCTGGAGGTCCTCATCCCGCCCCCACCCGAAATGAAAAAGACCACAGTAAAGAACTTCTCGAAAGCTGACTTCACACTTCTAAAGACTAGTGTGGTCTCCTTTAAGGCCCCTGAGCCAGCGGTTAACATTACTCAAACCGCTGAATCACTTACAAATGCCTTCTACCAGCACCTGCAGGGCTGCATGGATCTGGCAATCCCAAGCAAAACAAAGACTCTTGGTACCAAAGGCAAGCGTCCAGTCTGGTGGACCCCAGCCATAAACAAACTCTACAACAAAAGGAGAAAGCTACTACAAGATAGAGCAAAATCCTTAAAAGGTAAGACACCGCTGATCACTATAAGTAAAAAGCTAAGAGCTCTCATAAAATCATCCAAAGCTAATTTTGAGAAAAAAATAGCTAAGGACTCCAAAGACAACCATAAGGCATTCTTTAGCTATGTCAGAAACTTAGGAGGAAACTCCCAGATATGCTCAGAATTAATTCAAAATGATGTGAAGATTACTGATCCTACAGACATTGCCAACATACTGGCTGACAGGTTCAGTGCAAACTTCTCCCCACCCTCCCCGCCTAAAGAAGAGATATCTATACCAAATGATTGTAGCCCCCCAAACATCTCTAACGCTCAGGTGAGAACTCCTCTCTCCAAGGCAAAGAACACAGCATCCATGGGACCTGATAGTGTCCCCGGCTATGTGCTCCATGAACTCAACGAGGAATTAAACCCACAGTTAGGACAGCTGTTTAATCTTAGTCTCACCTCCGGATACGTACCCAGGGAGTGTCGCACAGTGACTGTGGTCCCACTCCACAAAGGCGGTGCCTCCACCGACCCTGGAAATTACCGTCCCATTAGCTTGACAAGCCTGATCTGCAAAGCCATGGAAAGGATCATAATGGATCTCATAAATAAAGACATAGGGAATTTGCAGACTTTGGATCCAACCCAGTTTGGCTTTGTCAAAGGCAGATCATGCCTTTAAACTTGGTTGACTTTTTTGAAACAGTCACCAAGGCCATTGACGAGGGAAAGGCAGTCCATACAGCCTACCTAGACCTGGCGAAGGCTTTCGATACAATACCCCACTCGGGTATCATTAAAAACTCATCAACTTAAATGTAAACCCATACATTACAAGATGGGTTGCAAACTGGCTGAGTGACAGAACCCACAGGGTCAGAGTTGCTGGCGCCATGTCAGACTCTAAGCCAGTCACAAGTGGTGTCCCACAGGGCTCAGTCCTGGGCCCACTCTTGTTTGGCATCTACTTTTCTGAAGTACAAGCAAACACAGGAGGGTTATGGCTGACAAAGTTCGCAGATGACTGCAAACTGGGCGCTGTAGTTGAGAACACATCCGACACAGATATCCTTCAGAAGGGTCTCACAGAAATGGATAACTGGTGCCAGAGCCATGGCCTCAAGTTAAATGCCAAGAAATGCATAGTCATAACCTTCGGGAAAAATAAGGTTACCCCGAGCTACCATATAGGTGGCAATCCCCTGAACACAGAAGAAGTTATTAGGGACCTGGGAACCCAGGTTGACAGTAGCCTTTCATTCGACACTCATATTGCTAAAGTAGTTAGGAAGACCTTCTACATTGCCCACCTTATCATGAAGGGATTCACATCTAGATCAAGGGAAGTCATAGTCTCCCTATACTCATCACTCATCAGACCAATGATCGAGTACAACACCCCATTCGGAATGTATCTGACCCGACACTTGCAGCAGCTGGAGAGGCCACAAAAGTTCCTCACCAAAAGGATAAAGGGTCTCAAAATCTGTCTTATGCTGCACGACTGAAAGAACTCCAGTTATATTCAGTTGCGTACCGCTTGCTCAGAGGTGACCTATGCCTGACATACAAGGCCATGTCAAACCCAGATTTGATGAATATGCTTCATCTCAAAAAATCTAGATCCCTCAGAGCCACAAGGGCGGGTGACTTAAACCTCGACACGGTTATTAATAGGACGTGCTGGAGGGATAGATTCATCACCCAAAGACTCCCTATGCTGTGGAACAAATCCCAGTTTATGTGAGGCAGAGCACCTCGCTGGCCTTGTTCAAGAGGAATCTTGATCAATGGATGGGAGATCGCAGATACACCCCAGGGGTTACCTCAGTGTCACTGCTCGACAGAGGCACAGCTAAATAATGGGCATAGTTTCTCCAAACTAAGGGGTGGCGTAAGCCACAAAACTATGGGCTAGGCTTATAAATGCCCTCGGGCAGAAAGCCTAGTATGAACCTATGAACCTATGATGCATGGATTTGTAAAGTTTGGGGAGTGGATGAGTGATGTGCTCTTTTCAGACAATTATAAACCCAAGAATAAAGAAATCAGAACCTGTGAGCGGATGAATCTGAAGGCCTATTTTCTTTATTTTAAGATACTTTTAGAAATAATATTTTTTTCAGTAGACAGCAGAGCTGATGAGAGATAGGGGCTCAGGAGTTTGAGAGAATTCTCTGAAGAAATCATCTGTCTAAAGAGGACATGAGGATAATCGGTCAGAGATGGATTTCAGAGAGTATTTTTAATTGCATTCTTATGTAAGCCACTGTCCACAGTAATGTCTTCTCTGAGGAAATAAACAAGAATTACTGGTGTATGCAAATTAATAAATCATTTTCACATATGTGCAATTTAGTTACAGCACTTTAGATACTGGCAACATACTTCTGCGGTGGTGCAGCGGTAGCATTGTTGCCTCACAGCAAGAGGTTCTCCCGTTCATTTCTCAGTTGGAGTGCGGGGAGTGCCTTCTGTGTGGAGTCTGCATGTCCTCCTTGCGGTTGGGTGGGCGTTCGAAGGACTTGCATAAATGGGCGTGCCTTGGTTGAACGTCGAGCTGGCACCTCGGCGTTCATGAAAATCTACTGCCAATCATTAGCGGACCGGAGTTCCGCTGTGGCAACCCCTAACCGGGAAAAGCCGAAAGACAACAACAACACTTTAGATATTGGCAACGTATGCTGTTAGATCAGCTGAACAATGCAGATCGCATTCAGCAACTACAATGACTGTTTACATTAATGACATTCTATTCAATGTATCTGGATAAACAGCATGTCCCTGTAGATCACAGAATTACCACCTACTCCTTTTTTATGCAGGACAGTCTCTGTTGGAGGAGTTGCATCCTGCACAAAAACATGAAAAATAAGAAATGAGCTGAGATTTCAGGACAAAAATTGTTTCGCTAAATTTCTTCTAACAGATGCATAAAACAATTATTCTGTATGTAAAACTCCTCAGTATGATAGGAAACAACAGAAACACTAAGCTTTTTTGTCAAATAAGTGAATTCTAGTCCTTTGCATTGGTCTAAGGTATGGGTTGTCCTAAAAAAATTCACATTCCAGAAAAAAATGTCCCACGTGAGGTTCTGTTAGGATGCAATGTATACTTTTTTTTTTTTTTTTTGTGGTCCATCCTATTGCTTTGTCAGTGTTACCCATTAACTGTACTTCTCTTTGCTACATTGTTGACACAATCAAATCATGTAAGCATGCCTGGCATCACACACAGTCTTATAGTGCAGACAGGCACAATCAAATCATGTATGCATGCCAGCCAGCACACACTACCTAGTCATATAGTGCAGACAGGCACAATCAGATCATATATGCATGTCTGGGAGAGTATCCTGTCTAGTGTTGTAGTGTACACAAACACACACTGATCACATATGCATGCCTACCACCATGCACTGCCTAGCGTTAAAGCACAGACACAATCAGACCATGTATGCATGTCTGGCAAAGTACAGTGTCCGGTGTTATAGGTTCATAGGTGTACACTAGGCTACTGACCACTAGGGTCTTTATAAGCCTAGCTGTGCAACCCAAATGTGTCCCACAAGTTATGTGTTTTAGACATTTTATAGGATGATTGTTGGTTACAAAATGACTTACTGACTGCCTCTGTCCATCAGTTACGTGCGTGCTAGAGCAGGATGAATTTTAACTTTCACATCCAAAGATCATAGTTACACTAAAATTGGGTTAGGGAGGGACTCTGTTTCATGTGGATGGGGAGTTTGTCCCAGAGAGAGGGAATCCTCTGAGATACATATCTGTCTCTCCAACACGTCATATTTATGTTGCAAGCAAAATTTAGTCTTTAGATCTAGTAGTTCTGATGCTGCTTATTTTGCTGATGTGGAAAAGGTTCATCAGAGCAGGGTCCAGGGATGATTTGTATGCCAGGCATAGATCATGTCAGTAGTCTATAGGACACTGAGTATAGAGATAGGGCGTTGTGGTGAACTGCACAGGACAATGTGTTTATGCCCTGCATTCTTGTTGTAAGGAAACTTTCCGTATGCTCCAGGTGCTACACGTGTCTGGTCAGGTGCATATTGTATGGGGTAATTTACACTCGGGAGGTCAGATGAGGGCTGAGTTTAATGGTACAATGACTTTACTGGATCTAGATGCCAACAACTTACTTTTAAGTTGAGCAACATAGAAGGACTTCTTTACTGCCTTGGATACATGCTGGTTAAAATTCAGGTTACTGTCTACATGTGTTCCCAGATCCCTAACTAGTTAGTCAACTCTTAGAGGAGTTTTATTGATGACATAGTTTCTTGGGGTGGCTGATTTCCCAAAAGGTACTATAATGTATTTCTTTGCATTGAGTACAGTGCAAACAAGCACAATCAGAGCACATATGCTTGCCTGAGAGCACACAATGTCTAGTGGTATAGCAGAGCTAGACACAATTAGATCATGTATGCATGCCTGGCAATGTATGCTATCTAGTGTTATGGTACAGCAGACACAGTCAGATCATGAAAGTATGCCTGGCACCATGCACTGTATAGTGTTATAGTGCAGGCAGACACAGTCAGATCATGTATGTATGCCTAGCAGTGCACAGTGTCTAATGTAATAGTGGAGACAGACAAAATCAGATTGTGCATGCTTGCCTTGCAGCATGCAGTGTCTAGTATTACAGTGCAGACAGACACAGATCATGTATGCACTCCTGGTAGAGTGCATTGTCTAGTGCTATAGTGCAAACAGACACAATCAGATCATGTATGCATGTTTAGGAGAGTATACTGTTTTGTTTTACAGTGTAGACAGACATAATCAGTTTTCATATGCATGCCTAGCACTGTGCACTGTGTAGTATGATAGTACAGATAGACACAATCATATTATGTATGCATGACTCATACTGTGCAGTCTCTAGTGTTATAGCACAGACAGACACAATCAGACCATGTACACATGCCCGGTGCAGTGCACAGTCTAGTGTTACAGTACAGACAGACACAGTCAGATCATGTATGGCTGCCTGGAGTGTGCAGTACTTAGAGTTACAATGCAGTCAGACACAGTTAGATCATGTATGCATGCCTGGCACTATGCACTGTCTTGTGTTATAGCACAGACAGACACAAACAGCTCATGTATGCATCCCTGGTAGTGTGCACTGTCTATTGTTATAGTGCAGACAGAGACAATCAGATCATGTATCCATGCCTGGTGCCATAGACCATCTAGTGTTACAGTGCAGACAGATACAATCAAATCATTTATGCATGCCTAGCTCTGTGCACTGTGTTGTATTATACTGCAGCCACAATCAGATCATGAACATATGCCTGGCTGAGTACACTGTGTATTGTTATAATGAAGACAGACATAATAAGATAATCAGATCAGATCATACATGCATGCATAGCACCATACACTGTCTAGTGTTATAGTACAGACAGACAGACACAATCAGGTCATGTATGTATGTCTGGCAGTGTCTAGTGTTATAGTGCAGACAGACACAACCAGATCATGTATGCATGCCTGGCACCATGGATAGTCTAGTGTTATAGTGCAGACAGACACAATCAGATCATGCATGCATGCCTGGCACTGTGCATTATCAACTGTTACAATGTAGTCATACACAATCAGATTATGTATGCTTGCCTTGCAGAGTACACTGTCTAGTGTTATAGCACAGACAGACACAATCAGATCATGTTTGAATGCCTGGCAGAGAACATTTTCTTGTGTAATAGTGCAGACAGACACAAACGGATCATGCATGTATGCATGCCTGCCTGACACAGTACACTGTCTAGTGTTACACTGCAGACACAATCAGATCATGTATGCATGCTTAGAAGAATGCACTTCTTAGTGTTATAGCACAGGCAGACACAATAAGATCATGTATGCATGCCTGGCACTGTGCACTGTGTAGTACTAGAATGCAGACAGACACCGTCAGATCATATTTACATGCCTGGCACTCTGCACTGTCTGGTGTTATAGTGCAAAGAGCCGTATGCTGCTCTTCATGCAGCAAGTGTCATGGTGGAAAATATTCAGATGAGTAGCACTCCTACTTGGCTAGCACTGGTTAAATAAGTGTATTTATATGTAGAGAGATGGAAAGATAAATAAAGAACTACCTGTTGGACATTACACATCAGTAGCTTAAGGAGTCCCAGCGACCCACCCCTACCCAGTTAAATCATTTTATATATGTAGGTTAACAGGGCATATAGGGATTTGTTGGATAGAAGAACCCAGGAAGAAAAGCTCCATACACACAAAGTTAAAGAACAATACATTGTGCAATCACAATTTTCACATCCTACCCAAATACAAAGACATTACATGTACATATCAATAAAACATCAGACATTATATATATTAGTAGATAATAGTAAGGCATGCTAATACATAAGGCTCCTGAACACATTTAATATATTTTAGGAACAGTGCACTGTAGAAGTGTTTAAACAATGCTACAGTTGAATTACTGAAGTGTTTCAAAAGAATTTTAATTACAGCACTTGTTATGGGGATAGTACTATTTGGCAATCTTATCCTGGAGAGTAACAGTGGCTTAGCCAAGAGTTAAGGAGTTGTTTTAATTTAGTTTTAAAAATGGGTGAGTTTCAGTGAGTCTAATATAGAGTGGGGATGGAGTTCCTGGCCTTGTAAACATGGTTGAAATGCAGAGCATCACCAGCTATGTTGTTAGACTTTTGATCCACAAGGAGATGTTTATCACTAAAGCAGAGTTGTCTGTTGAGGGTGTACTTTTGCAACAAGAGCCTAGCACAGGGCACTTTTCATGGTGATGAACTAGACTGTGTGCTACTTGACAGAGTAAAGTAGTGTGTTAGTTCTAACCAGCTGAGGTAATTAAGGACAATGCAGTGATGAGTACAGTAAGCTTTACTGGATGCAAATGTGTTTATTTTATTGTAAAACTGCTCAAGCTTGCTGTCCTGTGCCTACTGGAGATTGGTGAAGCATATAGGAGTGTGGTAAGAAGACAGGAAGAGGTGAGGGTTGTCCTGTTACTTTCATTGAGGTGGTGTTTAATTCTGTACAAGAGATCCAACCTCTGGTGTGTTTTTTTATAGCTTGTTGAATATGTAAGTCAAATTTCAAGATATTGTCAATGGTGACACCTAGTAGTTTAGTGCTGGATTACTTCAATTATTGTATTGTTGGAGGAGGTGATTTTGAAGCTAAGTTTGCAATTAGCATTGTACTTGGGGTGAAAAGGAGTGTGTTTACCTTGTTCGGATTCAGGATGAGGTCAAATGTGGCCAGTCAAGTTTTGATGGAGGTGAATGAATCCTGAGTGAGTTGTTGGGGCTGAGTCAGAGTCTGGACTGAACATACATAGTAGAATCATCAGCATATTGTATTAGGTCGGCATGTTCAGCAGATGTGCGCATATTGTTAACAATATGTAAACTACAGGGGCCCAACTATTGTATTTATGCCCAGGAGCAATGCAGTATCAGCTCTGTGGAATGTAAACTACGGGGTCCCAACTATTGTGTTTATGCCCATGAGCAATGCAGTATCAGTGCTGTGGAATGTAAACTACAGGGGGCCAACTATTGTGTTTATGCCCATGAGCAATGCAGTATCAATGCTGTGGAATGAAGACTACAGGGGCCCAACTATTGTGTTTATGCACATAAGCAATGCAGTATCACTGCTGTGGAATGTAAACTACAGGGGCCCAACTTCTGTGTTTATGCCCATGAGCAGTGTTGAAACTGTGCTTGGCAGGAGACAGTAGATCATAGCCAAGGACATGTTTAAGTAGTTGAATCTGGATGCATTACTTCAGGATTTTAGACAAGGGGAAAATATAGCCTATGATGTAGTCTCATTTGTGAAGAGGCAGGATATAGAATTTCTTCCAGACGGGGCGTACATAAGATTCTTGGATAGATCTATATATGAGAATGGAGATAGGCTAAGCTATGGCTTCAGCAACAAGCTGGAGATAGCTGGTAAGTTATGAATAACTAAGGTAGTGGGTTTAAGTCTGAGGAGGGGTTGACATATGTTACATGCCAATTGGGGAGCTGGTGGTAGTAATATGATAAGAAGCAGCATTCATAAGAGAACAGTGGCCAAATGTTTAACTGTTATGGTCTGAAGGTATTCAGAGGATGAAACAGCATAAAGTCACATCCATCAGTACAGCAGGATCAGATGCAGGATTAATGTCACCATACATGAACTCATGGCAGAGACTGGTGGAGTTTACACAGCTTACTCTAACATAAATGGGAAATGGTCAACAATGTGTCTTGTTGAGAGGATCTACTTGCCATTACAAGGGCTGGCAGCTTTTTAGGTAGATATAAAGGCAGGGCTGCAGAAATGTGCTTAGTGAAAGGAGAGACTTTGGTGGGGGAAAGTAAGCTTTGTAAGAGATACTCTAGTAAGAGGTGGGGGCTATGCAACTAACTAGACAGCCCTCCCACAGAGCAGGTAGCCCCATGAGAGTGTAAAGGACATATTAGTCAGTTCTCTCTAAGCAGATTGAAGGCAGCCTGTGTGTGAACTATATGTAAATGATGAGTATAACAGGCACTGGGTGTTATGGATATAGAGCATAATGGGCCCTGGGTGTTATGGATATGGAGCATAACGGGCCCTGGTGGTTATGGATATGGAGCATAACGGGCCCTGGGTGTTATGGATATGGAGCATAATGTGCCCTGGGTGTTATGGATATGGAGCATAATAGGCCTTGGGTGTTATGGATATGGAGCATAATAGGCCTTGGGTGTTATGGATATGGAGCACAACGGGCCCTTGGTGTTATGTTAAATAAAACTGGATATCAACCATGCTACTGCTCTACAAGGTTAGAATCTAATGCACAAACTAGTATAAAATAAGGTCTCCCAGAAGATCCTGCCTTTGAACACATATCCTGAATTTAACTTGGGAAGCTCTATGTCAATAAATTCAGGGTTGTGGTCATTTAACTCTAATTACATTGTCAGTCTCTTTATTATATGACAATTGCTGGTAAAGGCTGAAGTGCATTAACTGTAATGGAAACATATAACATAAAATTCTGCATAGCAAAAGGAATAAATGAATGTAAAGAAATAATGGTCTTGCATTTTGACAGAGAGTGGAGAGCTATTCCCAGCCTTAGAAAAATACACTCGCATTGTTTGGTAACACACACACACGCACAGTCAGCAGAAATTATTACCATTTACTCATTTGGCCTGAGTAGTTTTATGTGATAACATTTGTCTGTGAGTCAACATCTGCCATAGACTCAGCAATGCTGATAACTGGCACCTGCATTTATTTATTTGCTCATTTGTTTATTTGATAACTGGGTTGATCAATTAAGCTAATAGACCAGTTTCAAGCAAACGTTCCTAAAATGTGAAAAGCAATCAGCTGCAGCAAGTACAGATGAATATGATAAACATTCATAAAATCAAAAAAGCAGTCAATAGCAGGACGTAAACAATGTCTACAAATGCATATTTATTTTCTAATGTAAGCATGAAATTAGTAATTCTGACAGCATTTTTCTTGTTTTATAACATATGAATTACAGTATTAACTTGGTGCAGCTCATAATAAATATATTAGCTGTTTCTCAGTTTTGCTAAAAGTACCTCAGGTAATAATAGACCCCATCATCTGAGACTTCTTTTGCCAAGTTCCCTTGACTACATAATGCAGTACTGCTATTTAGAAATATTCCAAATCATAAACTCTGAAGGATTAAAGTACAGTTGTGTAAACTTATCCTAACAGTAGATGCTCGAATGATCACTGCTGCAGTAGCCTTAGCTGTCTGGGTTCTATCGTGCATAGGATATTACAGTCGGACAACTTCCAAAGCTTTAGAGCACCTTACACTCACTCAAACCATTAGTCAGCTTGAACTGAGCTGACTTAAAAGACAGGTTTTGGCACCAAGCCCTTTATTCCAGCAGACAGGGGAAGGCTGAGCTCTGAAAGAACAATGCCAGGAACAACAAAAACTAAATGTCCACACTAAACAAAAGAGGGGATGGATGGGGGGAGGGAGCTGCTACTGCAGCAGTGATCATTCAAACATCTACTGTTATGGTAAGTTTACTTACAGAACTATACTATGTTCATCATATTGATCACTTAGCCTTAGCTAAATAGATTGATTACCCTAGCCCGGTACATTTGTGAAGTGGAAGATGAAGAGTCCAGGAGGCCCTGGAGAATGGTCTTAGCAAAGCCTGTTGTAGACCAAGAGAGGGATTCATGCTAATAGTGGTTTGTAAGTGCACGTACAGAGAGCCAGGCTGTTTCTTCTAGAATCCACTCTTGTAAAGATGAGATAAAGATAACGTCCTGGTAGAGTGGGGCTTGTCCCTGCCCGGACTATTTTTGTTGTGGTTAGTATAACGAAAGGTAAATAGTCTTAGACAGCCATTTGTAAATAGTATGTTTTGACCCATGCTGTCCCTTCTTCTCACCTTCACAGGAAATGAACAACTGATCCAAAGATCTGAAAGATTTAGCTGTGTCAAGATAGTACCTGAGTTGTCTGAGGGTATCCAAGATGTAGCGAATCCATTCTCCCTCATTTTTAGGCTCATGAAAGAATATGGGGAGATGGATAATTTGGCCTAAAGTAAACTCAGACTTCACTTTAGGCATAAAAGGATTAGATCTCAAAGAAACCCTGCCTTTGTATAAAATGAGAAAAGTTCAGCTCACAATAAGAGCTTGCAATTCCAATCCTAGGCTAAGAACCTCAACTCAGCAGGTTAGTTGATTCAAATGGAGCAAGTGTTAACTTCTTTCATCATCACTATCATCAACCCCCTTTTTCCCATTTTCTACATGGTGTCAGAGTTTTGTCTTAATGGCCACCATTATCAATGGTGTCAGCAGCTTCCCCAGGGCTGGGCACAACTCTCTAACCAAACAGGGCAGCCTTTCCTATTCTCTCCCAGGGCTGGCAAGAGTGGCTCTCCCTTACCTACTGAGCAGACCCAAACAGCCTCAGAGGACTTGGCTAAGACCCAGTCCCTAGTGACTGTATGTGCCACACCAAAGGGATCCATAGTAAAAGAAGGGTGGTCTGAGGTACAAAAAAATGGCCACAGCACAGTCACCCACCTGTGGCTGAGGCCAATTACTAGCCTGCTGTGGTGATAATGGCTGATTGCTTTTACTTTTTGTGGCTGGAAGAAGATATAACCATGGGAACATCAGTCTATTCCATGGTCTAGCCGATAATGATGCTGGTAAAACTTAAATATTTTAAATGTCACCTTTTCACATAAAAATTAATGAAAAGCAGTTTAAAGCACTTTACCAGCCCCCCAAAGTAAAATAAACACAATTTCTCTACATAAAAATATTTTCAACTACTTTCAAAAACTTTTAAACTGATAGGAAAAAAGAGAGCTCTTGTTTTAAAAAAAAAACAGTACAGTCTCATGACAGCCCATTAAAACACAAACTCCGAGCTTTAAAATAATTTTCCTGAACAGGAAAGTATTAATAAACATTTTTTTTAAAATGGAAGATTTTTTCCTCCAAGGGAACCTATCTGCCTATCAAAGGAAAAGCAGAAGCTAAGTGTCAGTAATTGAAAGACTCACAGGATCGTATTCTTCAGTGGCAGAAATGCTCTGAAGGGCTTGGCACCCAAACCTGTCTTTTTAATCAACTAATGCTGAGCTGACTCACAATTTGGGTGCATGGAAGGTGCCCTGAAACTTTGGAAGCTGGTTGCTTGTTATATCTTTCGCACGATATAACCCACATAGCTAAGGCTGCTGCAGCAGTGATCAATGCGACAAACATAAAATGTTAATTCAATGGTTTTATTTTGAAGTAGAGGTTCACAGAAATGTCAGAGTATCTACCCTTTTCTGTGCTAATGACAAGTTCACATACCTACTATGAGGTTAAGTAGCAGTATGCTTTGCTTTTCACCATGAACTTTATTACATTATCACAACTAAAGCAGGAATTAACTGCAATGTTAAGAACATTTTCAAACAATTCTAATATTTCAGTTCAAATTCATATAAAATCTTTAAGTATCTAAAGTGTCTTCAATAGGTATTACATATATTGAAATGTTTGCAGCTGGTTTTAAATCATTCTCTAAAGAGCTTTTTAGCATTATAAGGCTATTCATTCTGGAGTTAGAGAGTTTTGAATGAATTAAATAAATAAGCCTAATTATTTATTTGGGCACAACACACAAATTGAATGCAGACATCTTGCAGTTTAATTCATTTACCCTGTACATAGTACCTCAGGATGTTCCTTTTATTTCCTTTGTCACTATTTGTATTGAGTTTTGATTAATACGGCTGTGTAGGTAGAGCCCTAGAGTCATATTGTGAAAGCTGGAAATAGAGGAAAAAATGAAATTATGTGACTGAATACCTCTGCAGTAAGCTTTCCACTGCTGCAAACACATTTGTAGACTTTGTTTTCACATCCTTACTCTTGTACAGAGGGGCAGTATTGAGTGTTACATTCATAAGCTGCTGAGCTACAATTGAAATAAAAGGCCTCACAACCAAAAAAATCTAAATGCCGACTGTTTGAATGCATATCCTCTTCTCACAATGTCAATGTAAATGATGTAGGATTCATGCAGTCTGTCTACGTACATGCACTCACTATTCTCACAAAAATGCTCCAATCCTAAACACCGCTATATCTTGGATTTGCTGTCTTAAATAAGATTTTTATCATAGACACAGGGCGTTAAGCATACATGGCTGCACTAAAACTAGCATTTATTACAAAAATGTCTTTAATTTGTGCACCAATAACACTTAAGGATCTTGAGTGGTAGTCCAAAATATTTAGTAAGTTCTGATAGACTCGGTTTTGATTAAATAACTAAGGGACACGTGAGCTTGACTGAAAACAGTCATGTACTGACAAGACCTCTGACTCTCATGTCGGCTTAATTTAAAAATCTAACTTCTTAATTGCTTAATTGATATGGAAGTGAGGGAAGCTGCTGGTGTGTGTGTGTGTGTGTGTGTGTGTGTGTGTGTGTGTGTGTGTGTGTGTGTGTGTGTGTGTATATACAAATACGTATGGAGCCAATGCTCCCCTTTTAAAGGCAGAGTGCCAAAGAAATGCTTAATTGGTTCATTAGTACATTACAGTGGTCTGATGCCTGATATGTCAAGCCTGAAGAAAAGAGATGCTGAGCTCGTCGGACAGGTGGTACAGCTGGAAGTGGTGTTTTTTGAAAATGAGTGCATCATCTACACAGATTTAATCATGGTACACTCTCAGAAAATCACAGCACTCAAGGCATGATCAAAGTGTTGCAAATACAACTGGAGGATGTTAGAAATCTTATCTAAAATGGGCACCCTCCAAATCAAAGGCCTTACTAACAAGCTAAGCTGTTCTGTGATTCTTGGGTGGCAAACCTAAAGGGGTCATTGTAGGCAGAATACACATGACGTGGTGGGAAGTTCAAATTCCCTAAGGAAGTGGTGATGTGAATCATTTACAAGGTAAATAAATAAAAAAGAATATATGGCTTCTAGAAAAAGTTTAGGAGTTGAAAAGATCACATCATATTGGCACAAGTGCACTTAATGAAAAAGTTCTCACTATAATTACTGAAGTTTTCCCCTAATAAGATGTTCCAACCAGGGTAGAAAAGGAAGGCTGAGAGACGATGGTGGTGAAAATGTGTGTAAGGGAACATGACTGGAGAATAGGTTCTAGCAAGAGATCAAGAATTAGAAGAGATGGAAATGAACTGTAGAACTAAATTGAGTGGATATGGCCACATAAAGGGCAGAACAAACAGTGAGAAGATAGGCAGAAACTATGGCTAAAGTGTCTGGCAGAACCATTTTACCTTTTATCTGTGGAGAACAGTGTTTACATGATGAAAGAAATCCAGTTATGATCACATGCTCTGAGAGTGAATGCAGTCATTACAGATCCCTGGAAAGGGATGTTAATAAAGAAAGCCAGGCATCTCTAGTGACATAAAATGCAGAATAACACAATATGGTATCTAGAGGGATGTGAGTCAAAGACTCTGCTTAATAGTCTCCTCCTTGTGTTGGCACTTTCTCTTCTACTGAAGAGTTGGTGAGAGAGTTAAGGAAGTGTGATGTAGCTAAGATGAAGACAAATCATGAAAGTGGTATAGCTGAGAATGAAAGAATTGGACAGAAAGCAAATAGAAGATTAAGAATTTGGTCCTGGTTTCAGGGCATGGGATGTAACAGCATTTGAAGGAATGTTAAAAAATATTTGTAAATGAGGTATTAAATGGGATACCAGTCATCATACTGGTGAGTACAATCCCCAACTCCCAGCACTCTCCACAGCAGAGGTATGGGGTAATAGAAGCTGGTTAAAGGATGATGAAGAAGGGCTCTGTATAATATGAGAAGCATTGCTAGGGGTATAAGGATGCAAAGGTAATATTATATGGTATAGCAACAACTAGCAGATAGATCTGTGTAAAATCAATAATTCAAGAGAGGCTTAAATGGAGAATATATCACAATATTAATGGCTGCTATGATTTGCAGGATAACTATGGGGAACATGGTAATTAAAGTCAAATGAATGGTTATTTTTTATGTTTCTGTAAAGTAGAAGAGCCATTTAATAAAACATCTTTAAACTGTTTTACAGGTTAGCAGACACATAAGATAATCCTAACAAAAGTGAAGCACAACCAGATGGCAAGAGCATGAGTACATCAGTGATGGTGCTGTGAAGTCAGACCATATAAATAAAGGGGATATCATAGGGCAATATCTGGTGAAGGATCCATTTAGGAGAATGGGCCTTACCTGATCATGGAAGAAAGGAAAGCAACATGGAGGATGAGTGAATTGTTAGAGAAAGGAGTGGTGGGCTAAGAAAAAGCTGCTCTGTAGGCAAGTACACGCAGATGGAACAGTGCAGTGACAGTGAGTGCAGTGCAAAGAGTAACAGGAATAACAGGACAGAAGTAGGGAAAGAGCACTGAGCAATGTAAGAGATGAGCGGGGACTTTCTGTTATACAATGTACTGATGGGGCTTAGGCCTAGCTCTTATGAATGTCTGTGCATTAGCTGAGATAAGAAGGATAGAAAGGAGTCTCAGGCTGGGGGACACGCTTTTGGTGGATCAGATGATGCTGACGAGAGTTTAAGGGTAATGCCATGATAGGAAAGTTATATCATTCACTAAACTAGGAAGAAAGATGAACTGCCCTTACTAAAGGAAACACAGTTAAAGAAGACAGAAATGTTAACTTAGAAGAAAGGGCTTTGTGATAGTGCAAAGGGAATGTACAAAATGGAGTGTAAAGAAAGGAGAAGAGATTTTTGGCAAAACAGGGGTGGTGGATATTAATGCAACTGGTAAAGAAGGGAAGGCAGATATATAATAATGGTTTGTTGCATAAGAACAGAAAACAGATTGGATCAATTTATGGGTCAAATAGGCACAGACCAGTGACTATTTAAGTTTTCAAAAATCTCAAAAGAATGTGTGAAAAAGTGAAGGGCTACCAGCCCAGCCAGAGTTTTGTAGGTAATTCTATGTCACTGTAAATATTCATATAATCCACAGGCTTGTTTTACAAATGTAAAGAGAACTATATGTTATGATTAAACTATATGTTGTACTGAGCTTCAAAAATGTAGCCACAGTGCATCCTGCTGGAAGAATCTGTTAAGTAAAGTATTTTCCAACTGTGTTTGATCTCAAACTCGGAGACAGGAAATCAGGGCTAGGAAATTCTTTCTATTGTTTTAAGACAGAGATAATTACTAGATTTTACATGCAAAGTGTCCTTTTTTCCTTTGGTTTCCTGGCAGGTGCAAGATTACAAAGATATGTTAAATTTTGAGTTCTATTTGCCTGGGAAACTTCAACAGAGGTGTCAAGATTTATGTAATCTGAAATGACTCAGCAGTAAGGTGCATTATCAGTTTAAGGGCTATCTCAAAAAGTAAGAAGAGCATTTTGTATCTTATCTTGGATCTAGAAGAACATCTACTCACTAGCACTTGCTTGCTCTGAATGTGAGTTGTATTTAGAACAGTGATTTTTCTTGGTGATAGATAGGAATATAGCCAGATTAGCTGTTTTCTATATTTATGTCAGACTATCCTACAATATTGTTTTAAAGTATTTCCTGTGATTTCTGAATTCTGTAATGTCATTGTGTTGAATTAATGAGTATTGACTTGTGTTTTTATTATTTATTATTAAATATTTTTAAATCTTTCAACTGTGGCTGTTTTGTGTAGAGATAATTTAAGCTCTAGAGTACTTGCATGTATTTGGTGATACTGTACAAAGCCACTCCAATAGCCTTGTTGTTCATCACACTAGGTCAGGAAATTAGAGTGCACCCTCAGAGATGGGTAAGTGGGTGGTGAAGGTGGAACCCCGGTGGTGGATTCTGAGGCAGCGATTCACCATAAGAAAGGGGGGAAAGCATGCACTCAAGATGGCTTCCCCACTAACTTCTTCGAAAATGCAAGCTCAGACGTTAATGAGATACTTTGAAGATGCAAGCTCAGAAGTTAATGAGGTACTAAAAATTTATTGGGGCATTGCCAGGGTCAGTGGGAAGATAACTGTTTCTGGTATTACTGAAGAGATCTAAGAAAGAGAAGACTGAAGGAGTCATCTGCTTACCGCTCCAGTGAACATGGAAGAAAAACATTTTGTAAGTGTACTAGTAAAAAGTAAGAAAAGACTATTAGAGGGGCTGACAATGAATGGTCATGTGGGTTTGTAAAGGAAAGAACCACTGTGGACCATTGGATGTTCATTCTAAGCATTATCTAGAGAATAGAGGTGATGAGTGGGGAGGGCAATATTTTGTTCAGCATAAAGAAAGATTTTGACCCTGCAAAAGGGAACGTTATCTATAGGGTGTTAGAAGGGATGAACTTCGGACAGATGATGACAAATAGTATTACAGTGTAATGCCAACCCAATCCTATGCATAACAGTAACTAGGGTATAGTCAGTGGAAGGCTGGTTATGAAGCGCAACTAAAGAATGCTGCCTAACGTAATGTGAGAAGAACATTTTAGCTCTGCAAACACTTCCCAGCATTTGATTTGTTCTAGAAACTACACTGCTTATGTGTGGTCCCAGCATTTGATTTGTTCTTGCAACTACACTGCTTATGTGTGGTCAAACTTTAGCTGACTGTCTAGTGCACAGCTTTGTTAAAGAATTATGTATTTTTTAACATTTTAAAAATGAACATGATTGAACATGACAAGAATCATACCATATGTACTGGTCCTTTCCTTTTTGGCTACTTTTTTTTTACTTACATCATTTTTGTCACATCAGAGCAATGCTTGAATCTTACTCAAAATCATTCAACAGTTTGCAGAATTTCAGAAGGGCTTGTTAAAGTACTATGTTTGTTCCTCAGAACACTGTGACGAATCAAAGTATTTATCCCATCACAGCTTAAGCAGGAGCTCGGTTTTGTACATTCTCTGTATTTCAGAGGAATGCTGAACAGAACAGATGGCAACAAAGCATCATTCTCCTAGGAGAATTTTGTTATCTGGAATTGGTTCATGTATTTAACTATTTGCTGGTTGTTTGCTATCATTTATTCCATGCAGTGGCAACAGGGAAGTGTTGTCCATGTGTGTGTGTTCCATTTCATTACAAAACTCCTAGCGTGTAAGTGACAAAACAATGTATGGTAAAAGGGAGGGAGGACTAAATGTAGTCAAGTAAATTGTACACAACTTTGAGTCATTTACCATTTTATCTGCCCTAATAATGAACCCACTAATGAAATTTAGTTGCTGTCACACTGAGAAGAATGGGAACAGCTGAGCACAATTATACTACAAGTACCTATACCATTTTTAGTTTTCTGGATGGAAAAATGCACATGGTTATAAAAGAACATTGTTGTAAAAGAAAGGAAAATGCTGTACGCTGACTTTAATGGCTCAGTAGGCTGCAGATTTATGTGTAATGCTACAGCATCAGGAGCGTGCAGAGCATCGTTCATTCACCATGCCTACCCACTTATATTTTCCAGTACTTACACTGCATTTCAGTAGTGGGTGAGGTTGGGGGCTGCACTTTTGATATGCTATGCTTCACAAAGACATTAAAAGGAAGTTTATCTTAATGCTCTTGGGGTAAATCATATGGATGGTAATTAAAAAAAAAAATCAGATGTCATTCAGTGATAAAAACATAAATGGATTTACATGTTTACTGAGCAAAGCATTTTTATCCAGTCAAAATATGTCCCTGGTCTCCTGAAGAAGAAACTTTAATTCTACAGAATCTACAAGTTATCAAACTGAAATAAATGGTGTATGTCTAAGCGTATCATGACTTCCACAAGTCACCATATTTACTTAGCAGCTATTGCAAAAACTAAGGTATAAAATATAAAAATATGAGGACATTGTTAGAAGGCAAGGTATGACGTGTATTGTATGGAAATGGGTATATTTTACACTCTGCATGTAGGATATAATGTAGAATAGAGTACACTGTCTGTAATACGCATGCCTGCTGAAAATGGTAGCTGTTACTTGCATTCAGCACCTGTTCAGACAGCTGCTTTACTCAGCAACAGTAAGCAAAATGTATATGGCACTTATTTATTTTGAATGGAAACACAAATTAGCATACAAATTTGTGTTGTATGTAATGCAAATATATAAATGTGTAGTTCGCCTTAAGTATTTAAAGACAGAGATCGCTGGTTGCCATAACCATCCTCATTAGAACAGCGAGGCTCATTCCATACTGTCAGGCTTCAGAAAGAAGAAACGAATGATGCCTTCAGCTGCTGTCAAAGATGACAAACTGACATCTGGTCAATCAAACCTAAATACAGGGAGGCATAAAATTCCCTCATTCCTTCATTCTATTCAGAGCTGTAAAGTAGGATGGTACATATTGCTGTGAATGATAATTTCATTGCATTTCAATTTAATTAGACTGGGGCAAGAATATTAGGTAATACAGAGATTACACAGTGGAAAGAAATTTTTATTTTTGTACTAGGGACAAACTGATTAGGAGTCATAAGTGACAAAGTATTACACATACTGATTTTCTATAAATGAAAAGGGTACCCACTACTAAAGACCACTGAGATCTGACCAGGATGCTGGATAGGGAAATAGATACTGAAGAATATAACACAGCAGAAAGGTGAAGATGTGAATAATACAGACTCCTTAGATTATGTTAGAAGATCAAAATCCCATTGAAATGGTAACATCTTTCAAGTTATTATTTTTTAATTAATATATGTAGACCACCAAGGCGTGTTTATGGTTTGGGAATCATGCTAAAATGTGTGTACAGTAAGCTTGTATATTAAATGCCAATATTAGCCATAGAAATAAAATATGTTCCACTTTTACACTTTATGATTTGAGCTGACGGCAGTTTACAGAGGAAACAGCCTCAATAAACTAAATTATAAGACCATGAGGGAAAATCTTACAGAATAGGAATTAAGTTAACTACACATTGCATGTTATTTTTCTGCATGTGTAAAGAATAGTTGTGTAAGAATGTACCATAACCTTAGATGTCCTTCTCTTCTATGTTGTAGTATTTATAACAGTAGGGAGATGCTTGCAGCGCCACCATCTGGCCAGTATACCAAAGTCAGTCCAGGAGGGTACATGTGACATTGGTTACCAGGGCCATAAACTGACGTTAGGTTTAAAAGTGACGTCTGCACGTACCCTCATCAGAACAGATGTCCTTCAAGGATGCATCTGCAGTCCTGCCTCAGGCAGCCCTTCGGTCGGCTGGATTCCAAAGTCTGGGTCCGGCGTCGGCTGATGTCGCCCTCTCCCCGACGTCAGAGCGCCTGGGGTATAAAAGCGTCAGCCGATGCCATCTTCCTCAGTCTTTCTTGCCGTGTGGTGCCCGAAGCAGAAGCAGTTCGCAAGTGCCGGTTGGCCAGCTCCTGTAACTTCAGCTACCGAAGACTTCAAAAGCTAAGTACCCCATTGGGGACTCTTTCTTGCCTCAGCCGATGTCAGATCAAGTGCTTAAAGTTAATAATTGCTTAACTTGTGGGAAACAAATACCTCATAAGGATTTCCATTCTTACTGCCTCCCCTGCCTAGGCCCAGACCACGACGTCTCGGTCTGTACCTCCTTCAACCGACGCACTCTTAGGCGTCGGGCGGAGTTTGCAGAGGAATTTTTTGGGGCTAGTTACTGTTACAATATGCCGTTGGAGACTCCAACTTCTCATTTAACCAAAAAACGGAAGGACAAGGGCTGACACACGTGGACCGTGGTTTCGGCTGAAACCACGCCTAGGCCTACCGCGAGTGTCTCGGTCTCGGCTGAAACCGAGTCCTTGGTACTTCCAACCGTCGAAACCGCACAACCGACAACCTCGGCCCCGGAGGCCTCTTCTGAGTCGGTTATAGAATTTCCCTCAGAAACCGGTGTTCCGGAAACATCCGACACCATTTCCCTAGACAAAACTACGCCAGCACGTGGAGCAGCCAGGCCTCTTGCATCCATGTCCATAAAGGCATTCACAAGGGCTAAAGCTGCTAAACAGCCAAAATCTCTGCCTCCCAAGGCTATTCCTCAGGGATCCACTACAGGTTCACAGATTTTAAGTTTAGCTGAGGACCTTATTTCCTTAATTAGGGGCTCTCAGCCACATCCAGACAGGGGCTCTCAACCTCCTCTAGACAAAAGGCCCAGGGTTGAGCCCACTGATCCCCAGTCCTCTGATGAGGTCTCAGATGGCTCTGCTCTTTCAGACTACCAGGAGGAGGCCTTTACGGCCTATGAGGATCTTGATGCAGAGGAATCTATTCCCTCTGCCTCCCCTCCTGAAGAGCTGTCCTTTGGGGAAACCCTTCACTCCATGAGAGAGCATTTCAAATGGCAGGGCCAGGAATTCTCTGATTCCAGGAAGAGATTAAGGACCTTTTTGCATTTACCTCAACATAGACCTTTGGCTATTCCTCCTGTTTTGAATGTCATTGATGATGTGTACTCTGAGTCTAGCATTACCCCTGACTCCCTTCCTCCGGCTCCTGTCAAACCCGATAGGTACTACAGGGTCCCGGACTCACATCATTTCCTTTACAAGGCCCACTCTGCTGACCCTGAAACTATTTCCCAGGGCCCTAAAGGGGTTGCATCTGCCACTACTAAAAATCCACTCCCCTCTGAAAGGGAGTCCAGGGCTTTAGAGAGATGGGGTAAAAAAGTGTATACTTCTTCCACTCGTTCTATGAGGGCATTAAATTGTCAATTCCATATGATACAGTACCAAGAGTATTTGTTAGATGAATTGCATAAAAAACTGTCTTCACCTGAACCCCTAGATCGCAAGTCACTTCAGGATCTGGTACATAACTCCCAACAGGTTAGCAACCATTTCTTGCAGTGTGGTTATGATGCATTGGAAGGTTCATGTAGGTCAGCAATGACAGGTGCAGTCATATGTAGGCATGCTTGGCTGAAGGAACAAACTCTGCCAGTTCATGTTAAAGCAAAGCTTCTGGATGCGCCACTGGAAAAGCAAAAGTTATTTGGCTCCACTGCTCAGGAGGTCTTAAAGAAATTTGAGGAAAAGGCTAAATCTGTACAGACAGTCAAAGATTTTCTCCAGGTCCAACCACCAAGATTCAGCAGAAATTGGCCCTCTAAGAATTGGTCCTTTCCAGACACAGAGAGATTTCAAAGAGGCAAGAACAGGCGTGCCAGAGGTAGAGGGCAAGCTAGAGGCTCCTACAGAGGACGTCAATGACAGCCTCCTAACCAGAGAGGTAGTGCAGGACCTACAACTGCTTCACAAGGACAGACTCAATGACTTTACCTTGACCCCGCCAACCAGGGCTCAATTGGAAGCACCTTTGGGCGGAAAGCAATCTTTATTCTCAAAAAATTGGCACAGCATTACAAGGGACAAATGGACACTGCAAATAATAGACAAAGGATACAGGTTCCATTTTCATACATTACCAAAAAGAAAAGGCATGCCAAACCTGCCACCGAATCAAAGGGCAGAGGCTTTAAAACACATTTCCAACCTATTGCAAATGAAAGCTATAGAAAAGGTTCCTCTCACAGAACAAGGCCAAAGATTTTATTCCAGACTATTCCTTGTCCCAAGAAAAGAAAAACAATGGAGGCCTATTCTCGACTTGTCAGCACTGAATACTTATCTCATTGTGCCAAAATTCAAAATGCTGACCCTACAGCAACTCCTTCCCATGCTGGGCAAGGGGTCTTGGCTGGTAACTCTAGACCTCAAGGAGGCATACCTGCATGTCCCTATCAGACAAAGTTGCAGAAGACACCTCAGATTTCTTGCAGGTTCAGAGCATTATCAATTTTCAGCATTGCCCTTTGGCTTATCTACTGCGCCCAGAGTATTCACAAAATGCCTGGCATCAGTAATTGCACACTGCAGACTTCAGGGGATTCAAATATACCCATATCTGGACGACTGCCTTATACAAGCGGACAGCCAACAAACTTTGGTAAAACACTTGAATTATGCCATCCGCCTACTTCAGGCTTTGGGATATACAGTCAACATTCACAAATCAAGACTTGTTCCATCCCAAAGGATAATTTTTCTGGGTGCGAAACTAGATACAACCACCCAAATGGCTTTTCTCATGAAAGAAAAACAAAGGCAACTACCGGATTATTTCGAAAATCTGACAAAACAAACTCAGCTGACTGCAAGGAAAATCCTACAGGCCCTGGGTTACATGGCATCTTGCATTCTTCTGATTCCACAAGCAAGGCTACATATGACGAAACTACAATGGTACCTAAGGAGTTTATGGTGCCAGCACAGTCACAGCCTAGAAGCTTTGTTACCACTCATTCCATGCCTTCAAAAGGAATTTCTGTGGTAGGCTCAAGCAAGCCAGTCAAACAGGGGTCTGCCCTTCGGCAAACCAATAATCAGCCAAACCATTACAACGGATGCTTCAGACCATGGATGGGGAGCACACATGGAGGGCAGAGGCATCCAAGGACTATGGTCACAGAAAGAATTGCGCATGCACATAAACCAAAAGGAAATGCTGGCAGCGATACATGCAATCGAGGCCTTCAAACATTTTCTGCATCAAGGACACCTGCTAATAAGGACAGACAATACCACAGTTATGTGGTACATAAACAAGCAAGGAGGTACCCATTCCTACCCTCTTTTCAGGCTGGCAATGAATCTTTGGGAACTTTCCCTAAAACTCAATATAGAGCTGCAATCCCAGTTTGTGCCAGGAAAAGACAATATACTGGCGGACAGCCTAAGCAGAAATATCATGGAGCCACACGAATGGATGCTGCACCCAGACATCTTCCTTCAGATAACACAATCATGGGGGAGGCCGGACATAGATCTTTTTGCCTCCCACCACAACCATCAGCTGCAGAAATTCTGCTCAAGGACATACCACCCACAAGTATGGAAAGTGGACGCCCTCTCTTTCAGCTGGAATACTCTAACAGTGTATGCATTCCCACCTCTTCCATTAATGACCAAGGTCTTACTGAAGATCAGGACAGAGCAGCCCAAAGTGATTCTGATAGCTCCGGACTGGCCCAGACAACACTGGTACCCACTGTTAAGGAGCATGACATGCATGAAACCGTGGCCTCTACCACAATGGCCACTTCTTCTGACACAACACAATTACAAAACTCTGCACTCCAGCCTGAAAACCTTGCAGCTGACAGCCTGGAGAATACCTTGACTCCTCACCAGGATAAGCTATCCAAGACAGTGAAGGACATCATAATGGAAGCTCGCTGGCCTTCCACAAGAAAGGCATATTCAGCAAAATGGAAAAGATTTCGCACTTGGAGCACCACAAAGGGCCTAGATGCGACAGTGATGAACTTGGCACATATCCTGGAATACTTGGCAGAAATACTCCACAATGTTCTTTCTTACTCTTCCATGAAAATTCATGCTTCAGCAATTTCAGCAGAATACAATACTGATCCACTTGTCTTTTCTCATCCTCTCCTAAGGCAGTTTCTAAGGGGAGTTAAAAACATCAATCCTCCAAGGAAACCACCAGTGCCTACATGGGACCTTAACTTCATGTTGGAAAAATTAACTCTACCTCCCTTTGAATCAGCAGCATCTTCAGAACTACAGTTCCTGTCTTGGAAGACTGCCTTCCTTCTGGCCATAACCTCAGCAAGAAGAGTATCTGAGTTGCAGGCCCTCATGGCAGTACAACCATTTCTTATTTTTCATCAGGACAGAGTTTCACTGAGAACCAATCCTTCATTCATGCCAAAGGTGGTATCAGGGTCTCACTGAACCAAGCTATTCACCTGCCTACCTTCTTTCCAAATCCACAAAACAAAGGGGAGAAACTTCTGCATACCCTGGACATTCACAGACAGTTGCGCTACTACTTGGACAGAACTAAGACTTACAGAAAATCTGACCAGCTATTTGTAGCATATGCTGCTGGTGTACAAGGAAAAGCAATTTCCAAACAGACAATTTCAAAATGGATAGGGAATTGCATTCGATTCTGTTACTCTTTTCATGGCAAAACCGTGCCAGCTAACATTAGACCTCATTCCACCAGAGCCACAGCCTTCTTAAGAGGGGTGGCTACCAAGGACATTTTAGAAGCTGCTACATGGAGCTCCGTGCATACATTTTCCAAGCATTACAACTTGCCCTTATATTCCAGATCCAGAGCAGGCTTTGCTACGGCAGTCCTGCAGGGCATTTTAGCTACACCATCATTTTCTTAGATCCTACCACCCCCAGCTTGGCTATGGTATTCTACCCATATGTAAGGACTGCAGATGCATCCTTGAAGGACATAGTACAGTTTTGTACCTACCATAAATGTAGATGTCCGATAGGTATGCATCTGCAGTCAGGTTTACCCTCCCTCCTTCCCCTCTGTGGTATTTCCTGGGTACGTATCCCTCTTATAGCTAGCTGGGGTTATCTATTATGGTGTATTTGTTTTATATTTCTGTGCATGTTTGGAATTTTTTTTTGCATCTCTCCAAATTTAGCCTTCCTTAGAGGGCACCTGGCATCTGGGGCAAGAAAAACTGAGGAAGATGGTGTCGGTTGACGCTTTTATACCTCAGGCGCTCTGATGTCGGGGAGAGGGCGACATCAGCCGACGCCGGACCCAGACTTTGGAATCCGGCTGACCGAAGGGCTGCCTGAGGCAGGACAACCCATATGTAAGGACTGCAGATGCATACATATCGGTCATCTACATTTATGGTAGGTACAAAGCTGTACTTTTTGCCACATGCAGTAGTGCCTATGAGGTTTGACCAGGAGGGTCCTAATCTGAGACCCTTAGACTTGCATGTAGGCCAGTCCCAGGGTAGTAGGATGGTTGTGTAGGGAGAGACCACAGGAAATGATGGCAATATGCCCTCAGGAGATACCTGGGATAGTAGTTGGAAAGAGACAGGGGGTAGGAGGGTGGGACTGAATACTGCAACATAGACGAGAAGTACATCTAAGGTTATGGTAAGTTCTTACACAACTATTCTATGTCCTTCTATTCTGATGAAGCAGTATTCATAACAGTAGGGAGAGTACCAGAGCTTTAAGTATGAACCTGGAAAGAGGAAGGGTTCCTGTGGTCAAGGAGACCCTGTAGAGGATAGTCCTGGCAAATCCTGCTCTAGCACGGGATGCTATGTCCAGCTTTTAGTGTTTGGTGAAGGTGTGTACTGAGGTCCAAGTAGCTGCTTCTAAAACAGAAGAGGAGTCCATGCCTTTGAAAAAGGCAGTAGAGGAAGCAGCTGCTGTGGTAGAATGGGGTTTAATATTGCCTTGTAAGGATTTCCCGTGGTGGGAGTAGCACAAGGAAATGGACTTGGAAATCTATGGGGCAATGGTTTGCTTAGATACAGCCTTTCCTAGGGCTCTGGGATGGAAGGAAATAACTGATCTGACTTCTTGATGTCTTTAGTTTTGTCTCAGTAGTATTGAAGTTGTCTGTGTACATCTAGGGAATGAAGGGTCCTTTCTGAGGCATTTTGTGGATGAGGATAGACTACAGGTAGGTTAATGGATTGATTCAATGAGAGGTCATTAACTACCTTGGGCATGAATGAAGGGTTACTCCTGAGGACACCTCTGCCTTTGTGGAAAACAAGGTAGGGGGATGTGGCCATCAGGGCTTGGATCTCTGAAACCCTCCTGGCGGAGGTGTGGCCAACTAGCAGGAATGTTTAAAATGTGCAAAGTTTCAAGGAAACAGAATGTGCTGGTTCAAAGGGGGCAAGGTTAACTTTTCTAATACAAAGTTTAGGTCCCATGGTGGAGGGATGGGTTTACATGGAGGTTTGATGTGGAGGACTCCCTTTAGAAAGAGTTTGATTTCCAGTCTGGATGCCAGGGATGGTGAAATGGGCAGACAGGCAAAAATGGCACACAAATGGACTTTGATTGAGGAATATGTCAGTCCTGTTTGGAGTAGCTCACACAAGTAGGATAGGACCCTTGGAATGGAAATAGTGAGGGGGTCCTGGTAGTTCCTATGACTCCAGTTGGAGAATCTGAGCCACTTAGCTACATAGTTTCTCCTAGTACTAGGTTTTCTGGCCTGCAGAACATTGAGTATGTCCTCTGAATAAAGGTGTCTGTAAGGGTTCAGAATTCTATCACCCATAAGGTCAATTTTAGGTTGTTTACCTGTGGATGTAGCAGGGACCCCTTGTTCTGTGTGAGTAGGTCTAGATGCTGGGGTAACCTGTAGTGATTGCCCTTAGCTAGAGAAAATAGGAGGGGAAACCAATGCTGTCTTGGCCAAAATGGGGTCACCAGTAGGATTGTTGGTTTGTCGTCCTGAAATTTTAGGAGAACTTTCTAGATTACAGTGAAGGGATGGTGCAGGTACACCCCCCACCATGAAAAGGAGAAGGTGTCCACTTTCCAAGCTTGTGGATGTGGGTTCCTTGTGCAGAAGTTGGGCATCTGCCTGTTCACTGGGGAGGCAAATAAGACTGCTTGTGGAATACCCCACCTGCGTATCAAGTCTAGGAAAATCTCTCTCTGAAGCATCCATTCATGAGAGGGGGCTGAGGTTCTGCTGAGTGTGTCTGCCATAACATTCTGTTCTGAGGGGATATACATGGCTAATAAGTGGACCCTGAGGGAAGGGGCCAGATTCCAAATCTGGATGGCCAGGCTGCATAGTGGGTAGGACCCGGTCCCCCTTGTCTGTTTATGTACCACAGGATAGTCATATTGTCTGTGATTACTTTTAGGGTTCCTGGCAGGATAGAGGTCTTGAATGTTAGAAGGGCTAACAGCAGGGCTCTCATTTCCTTGATGTTGATGTGGTCTTTTACCCTTAGAGTAGACCATTTCCCTTGTACTGAGGTTGTTGTTGGTTTGTTTGCAATACTGCTTCACAGACTAGATCTGAAGCATCTGTGGATAACTGTTGTAGTGGTGCTGGGATTTGAAGGCGGGTCCCTGGGTTGGTCTGCTTTGCAGATATCCACCAGTGGATATCCTTTCTTAGGCATAGGAGAAGTGGAAGTGGGAAGTCCAAGGGTTGGGAATGTTGGTCCATAGGTTTTTTTTAACACCCGCTGAATTTTTTGCATGTGGAGTCTTGCCAAAGGCAGCATGGGTATAAGAGATGCCGTGCGGCCTAACAGTCTCAGGAATTCCCAAGCTGTCAGGGTGGTTTGGTTAAGGATCTGATTGAAGTACAGACAGAGTTCCTGGATCCTTTGGTCTGGAATGAAGGCCTTCATGCAGTCTGTGCGGAGTCTGCATCCCAGGAAAATCATGTCCTGTGAGGGAATCAGGTGAGATTTTTCTACATTTATCATGAACCCCAGAAGAGAGAGGGTATTTGACACCTGTTGTAGAGTAAGGAGTTGGTGGTCTTGATGCAGGATGAGTAGGTCGTCTAGGTATGGGTATATTTGCATACCATGGGTCCTGCAATGGGCAAGGAAGGGGGCTAGACACTTTGTAAACACTCTTGGGGCAGTGGATAGACCAAAAGGCAATGCAGAGAATTTCATGTAATCCGGATGAATGGGGATGTGGAGGTAGGCATCCTTGAGATCTAGAGCTACCATGAATCCCTGGAAGGGGATTAGAGGCAGGAGAAGAGGTAGGGTGATCATTTTGAAACTGGGTACATGGAGGAAGAGATTGAGAAAGGATACATCCAGGATAAAAATCTCCAAGGACCCTCTTTCCTTGGTACCAGGAACATTCTGGAATAAAATCCTGTGTTCCTTTGAGGGGTGGTCACCGGTTCAATGGTCCATTGATTTAGAAGTTGTTGAATGATGAGTGGGAACAGGTGGATTTGGTTTTTTGGAGGTTGAAGAATTCCTTGGAAAGGTGGGAGCATCCACCAAGTCATGTAATATCCTCTCTGGATGATGGATATGACCCATTGTACTGTTGTAAGTCTCCGCCAGGAGGGAAGGGAGAGGGTGAGTCGAAGGGATAAGGGTGTTGCTGGATGCAGATGGGGTGAGTCACAGTGGAGGAGGCCTGGATTGGTCAGGCTGGCTCCAAAAGGGAGTGGTAGAGGATCTGGAGGGGAAATCTGGGAGGAAGTCTTTCTGGGCTGTCTATGTCCCTTTGATTGTGGTGCTGGATGAAAGGATTGCCTTCTTAATAAGGAGGGTTTCTGAGGATAGTTCCTGTGATATCTAGGAATAAGGGACACCAGAAAGTGTTTTGAGGTTCTGTAACTCTTTACCCTTCGCTCAGAGGGATTTGAGAAGCTCAGCAGAAGCTTGTCCAAAAAGGGCCTTATTGTCTAAGGGTGCATACAGAATTTTAGTTTGAACATCCATGGGGAGGGGCTGTAGCTGTATCCAGGAGTAACGTCAAAGTACTAATCCAGAAGGAGCAGCTTTGGATGCAGCTTCCACACATCATAGCTGCCCTTAATAGAGTGCCTGGTCATTTGGGATGATGTAGAGAGAAGTAAATTTAGTTGTGGTCTAATAGGGGAATCCTGAACCTCAGACAGAAGGGTGGAGGCTATTGAAATGGTGTCAAGTAAATACCTTGCCATGTGGGTTTGGTAATTCAGGGCCCTAATGGCCAGAGTGGAGAAGGTATATACCCTTTTACCAGTCCTGTCCATAAAGTTACTGTCTTTATCAGTTGGATAAAGGGCAGTAGAAGGTAGTTGTCTGGATGTCTTATCCGCAGAAACAGCTATAACAGCTGGGGCTGCAGGAGGGGTTTTGTAAAGAAAGTGTGTGCCTTGGGGACCCTGTAAAAATGATCAGGTCATTTAGCTGCTGGGGGTTGGGAGTCAGGAGACTGTGAAGCAGCTAAGAAGGCATCCTGAAAAGCAAGCAGTAAGGGAGGCACAGCTGAGGGAGATGGCTGTTTCATTTGCAAAAGATCAAAGTACCTTTTCTTGGATTCTGAAACCTCAGAGGCCTGCCACTTAAAATGTTCCCTCATGAGGGAGATAGTATCCCCAAAGCAGAATTCTTCTCCTGGGGTTTCTGGAGAAATAGAGTCCTCCTCTTCTGGAGTAATGAATTCCTTGGGGTATTCAATTTGTGTTTCATAGGAGAAGGACTCCCTAGAACATGAGTATTCTTCCTCAGACACATGGATTGGTTGAGGAGTAAGAGTAGGGGGAAGTTGCTGTGATTGTAATGCCTGAAAGGCCTTAAACAGATGTTGAGAGAAGGATTCCCAGCCAGGCATCTGTGGAGGTTCAGAGTGCTTGGATTTCTGTTTTCTTTTCAAGGGGGTTGTAGGAGCAGTAAGAAGAGAGGCAGACATTGACCTAGCATGAATAGGAGGAGCAGGGGCTTCCAGGAATGCAAGCCTTGGTTCCCGTCCACCATCAGATTCTAATGGCTGAAATACCTCAGCAGACGTACCTTCGGTATCCCACACCCCAGCTTACATTGAGGTTCCCGGGCTTGCTTTGGCCACCGTCATCTGAACAGACTCCGAGTCTTCAATCACCTCTAGAGCCTGTTCGGATGCCTAAAGGTGCAGCCTGGGATTCGGGCCTAACTTTTTTTACCTTCTTCTGAGGCGGCTTGTCGGAAGCGCCTACTCCTCCCTCCATGCCTAACACCAAGTGTCTGAGTCTTTGGATGTCCTTCAAGGATGCATCTGCAGTCATAACATATGGGTTGTCCTGCCTCAGGCAGCCCTTCGGTCGGCCGGATTCCAAAGTCTGGGTCTGGCCTCGGCTGATGTCGCACTTTCCCCGACGTCATAGCTTCTGGGGTATAAAGGCATCAGCCGACGCCATTTTCCTCAGTCTTTCTTGCCGCGCGGTGCCTGAAGCAGAAGCTGTCCGCAAGTGCCGGTCGGTCAGATCCAGAGATTTCAGCTACCGAAGACTTTGAAAAAAGCTAAGTACCCCGTTGGGGACTCTTTCTTGCCTCAGCCGATGTCAGACAAAGTAAATAATTGTTTAACTTGTGGGAAACAAATACCTCATAAGGGTTTCCACTCTTACTGCCTTCCTTGCTTAGGCCCAGACTACGACGTATCAGCTTATTTAGCCTGTGCCTCCTTCAACCGACGGACTCTTAGACGTCGGTCGGAGTTTGCAGAAGAATTTTTTGGAACTGATTTTGCATATAAAATGCCGTCGGAGACTCCGACTATGCATATGGCCAAAAAACGCAAGGAAAAGGACCGACACTCGCGGCCCGCGGTTTCGGCTGAAACCACGGGTAGGCCTACCGCGAGTGTCTCGGTTTCGGCTGAAACCGAGTCCTCGGTTCTTACTACGACAGAAACCATACCTCCGACAACAGAGGCCAGAGAGGCCCCGGCTGAGTCGGCTTCAGATATTCCCACCGAAGCTAGTGCTCAAGAATTGTCCGACACCATTCCTTTGGACATTTCTACTCCTGCACGTGGGGAAGCTAGGCCCCCAGCTTCTATGTCCATTAAGGCCTTCTCCAGGGCTAAAGCTGCCAAACTTTCAAAAGCTTTGCCTGCCAAATCTACTTCAGACCTTCCTCAAGTTCTCAGATTCTCAGTCTTGCTGAGGACCTTATATCCCTAATTAGGGGTTCCCAACCTCACCCAGACATGGCCTCCCAACCTCCACCAGACAAAAGGCCCAGGACTGATCCCTCTGAACCTCTCTCCTCTGATTACTCCACGGATGGATCTGATTTGTCAGACCATCAGGAAGGGGCCTACTCGCCTTATGAGGATTCAGATGCAAAAGATTCTATTCCTTCGGCCTCCCCACCTGAAGAATTTTCCTTTGGGGAGACTTTGCACTCCATGAGGGAGCACTTTCAATGGCAGGGTCAGGATTTTTCTGATTCTAGAAAAAGATTAAGGACATTTTTGCATTTGCCCCAGCATAGGCCCTTAGCCATACCACCTGTTCTAACTGTAATTGATGATGTGTATAATGATGTCAGTACTGCACCTGATTCGCTTCCCCCGGCCCCTGCCAAACCTGACAGATATTACAGGGTCCCGGATTCTCACTTCCACCTCTATAAAGCCCATGCTGCAGACCCAGAAACTATTTCTCAGGGCCCAAAAGGGGTTGCAGCTGCTACTGCCAAAAATCCCCTACCTTCTGAAAGAGAGTCTAGAGCATTAGAGAGATGGGGTAAAAAGGTTTATACATCTGCTACTCTTTCTGCCAGGGCATTAAACTGTCAATTTCATATGATACAGTACCAAGAATTTTTGTTAGATTAGCTGAATAAGAAGCTTTCTTCTCCTGAACCTTTAGACCGTAAATCCCTTCAGGATTTGGTACACAACTCTCAGCAGGTCAGTAATCATTTCTTAAAATGTGGCTATGATGCACTGGAGGCTTCATTTAGATCAGCTATGACTGGGGCAGTAATTCGTAGGCATGCCTGGCTAAAAGAGCAATCCTTGCCAGACCATGTCAAGGCTAAACTCCTTGATGCTCCAATGGAGAAACAAAATTTATTTGGCTCCCCTGCACACGAGATTCTAAAGAAAGTGGAAGAAAAAGCAAAATCTGTGCAAACAGTAAAGGAATTTCTGCAGGTCCAACCTCCGAGGTTCAGCAGAAACTGGCCTACAAAGAATTGGTCCTTTCCAGACACCTCCAGAGCACAGAGGGGCAGGAATAGATGCCCTAGAGGCAGAGGTCAATCAAAGGGTGCCTACAGGGGCCGTCAGTGGCAGTCTGCCAACCAGAGTAGTAGTGCCACAGCTACAACTACAACCACTACCACAGGACAGACACAATGACTTGACTCTGATTCCGCCTACCAGGGATCAACTGGAAGTTCCCTTGGGCGGAAAGCTGGCTTTATTCTCGAAAAACTGGCATTGCATTACAAAGGACACATGGACATTGCAAACAATAGACAAAGGATACAGGCTTCACTTCCACACTTTACCAAAAAGGAGCAGAATGCCAAACCTTCCACCAAACCAGAAGGCAGAGGCTTTAAGACAAATCAACAATTTACTTCAGATGAAAGCGATAGAAAGGGTACCATCTATGGAACAAGGCCAAGGATTTTACTCCAGACTATTCCTTGTACCAAGAAAAGAAAACCAATGGAGGCCTATTCTCGACTTGTCCGCACTGAACACATATCTCATTGTGCCAAAATTCAAAATGCTGACCCTACAGCAACTTCTTCCCATGTTGGGCAAGGAGTCTTGGCTGGTGACTCTAGATCTCAAGGAGGCATACCTGCACGTCCCTATCTGACCAGATTGCAGAAGACACCTCAGATTTCTTGCAGGATCAGAGCATTATCAATTCTCAGCATTGCCCTTTGGCTTATCTACTGCGCTCAGAGTATTCACGAAATGCCTGGCATCAGTAATTGCACATTGCAGACTTCAGGGAATTCAAATTTACACATACCTGGACGACTGCCTAATACAAGCAGACAACAAGACAAAATTGTTAAAGGACTTGGCCTATGTCATACACCTGCTACAGGCCTTGGGATACACAGTCAACATCCAGAAGTCAAGACTAGTGCCATCCCAAAGGATAACCTTTTTGGGTGCGGATCTGGACACAATCACTCAGATGGCTTTTCCCACAGAAGAAAAACAAAAACAACTTCCAGATTATTTCATGACTTTGACAAGACAAACTCAGCTTACTGCAAGGAAAGTCCTGCAGGCCCTGGGTTACATGGCATCCTGCATAATCTTGATCCCACATGCCAGGCTGCATATGAGGAAATTACAATGGTACCTAAGGAATGTATGTTCTCAACACAGACACAGTCTAGAAACCATGATACCAATCATTCCATGCCTTCAAAAGGAATTCCTGTGGTGGGCTCAGGCCTGCCAGTCCAACAGAGGGTTGCCTTTCAACAAACCAAAACCAAGGCAGACCATCACCACGGACGCCTCAGACCTAGGATGGGGAACACACATGGAGGACAAATGTATCCAAGGCCTATGGCCTCAAGGACAGCTAAGCATGCACATAAACCAAAAGGAGATACTGGCAGTGAAGCATGAAATCGAGGCATTCAAACCATTCCTCCAGCAAGGACATATGTTAATAAGGACAGACAACACCACGGTCATGTGGTACATAAACAAACAGGGAGGCACACATTCCTACCCTCTATGCCAGATGGCAATGAATCTGTGGAACCTATGCCTGAATCTCAATATCCAGCTACAGGCCAAATTCATACCAGGAAAAGAGAATTCACTAGCAGACAGCTTAAGCAGAACTACCACCGATGCTCACGAATGGATGCTGCATCCAGACATCTTCAAACTCATAACAAAGAAATGGGGAATGCCAGAGATAGATCTGTTCGCCTCCCCACTCAACCACCAAATGAAGAAATTCTGCTCAAGGACATACCACCCACAAGCCTGGAGGGTGGACTCTCTCTCATTCAGCTGGAATGCCCTAACAGTATATGCCTTTCCACCTCTCCCATTGATGTACAAGTTTCTACTGAAGATCAGGGAGGAACAGCCAAAGGTGATACTAATAGCTCCGGACTGGCCAAGACAACACTGGTATCCGCTACTGAGAAGCATGTCTCAGGCAAACTCATGGCCTCTACCCCTATGACCTCTTCTTCTAACGCAGAACAATTTCAAGACCCTGCATCCAAACTTGAAAACATTGCAACTAACTGCCTGGAAAATTCCTTAAAACCAAACCAAACTGTTTTATCTCAGAGGGTCAAGGACATTATCCTGGAGGCTCACAGACCTTCCACAAGGAAGACATACTCAGCTAAATGGAAGAGATTCCTCATTTGGAGCACATCAAAGGGCACAGATGTCACAGTGGCAAACCTAGCACACATCCTAGAATACTTAGCAGAACTGTTCCACAATGGACTGTCTTATTCTTCCATTAAGATTCATGCTTCAGCAATTTCAGCAAAATACAATATGGATCCTCCTATCTTCTCTCACCCTCTTCTCAGACAATTTTTGAGAGGGATCAAAAATGTTAAACCTCCAAGGAGACCCCCTCTACCTCCATGGGATCTCAATTTTGTGCTGGAAAAATTGACACTACCTCCTTTTGAACCAGCAGCATCAGGAGACCTACAGTTTTTATCTTGGAAAACTGCTTTCCTTCTGGCAATCACTTCAGCAAGAAGAGTATCCGAGTTACAAGAATTAATGGCAGTGTAGCCTTTTCTTATTTTCCACCAGGATAGAGTGTCACTGAGAACCAATCCTACTTTCATGCCAAAGGTGGTATCCAGGGTATCCTTGAACCAAGCTATTCATTTGCCTACGTTCTTCCCCAACCCACAGAATAAAGGAGAAAAACTTTTGCACACCTTGGATATACACAGACAACTATGCTACTATCTGGACAGAACTAAAACCAACAGAAAAACTGACCAACTTTTTGTAGCATATGCAACTGGGGTGCAAGGAAGAGCAATTTCCAAACAGACAATTTCAAAATGGATAGGAAATTGCATTCGCTTTTGCTACTCCTTTCATGGAAAGACAGCTCCTGAAAATATCAGGCCTCATTCCACAAGGGCCACAGCCACCACTACAGCTTTCCTACGAGGGGTGGCTACCAAGGACATTTTAGAAGCTGCTACTTGGAGCTCCGTGCATACATTTGCCAAGCATTATAATCTACCTTTATACTCCAGATCCCGAGCAGGGTTTGCAACTGCAGTTCTGCAGGGGATCCTAACTACACCATCCTTCTCTTAGTACCTCCTCCCCCAGTTTGGCTATGGTATTCTACCCATATGTTATGACTGCAGATGCATCCTTGAAGGACATAGTACAGTTTTGTACCTACCATAAATGTAGATGTCCGATAGGTATGCATCTGCAGTCAGGATTACCCACCCTCCTTCCCCTCTGTGGTATTCCTAGGGTGCTTACCCCTCTTTCAGCTAGCTGGGGGAATCTATTATGGTGTATTTGTTTGTTTGTATATATATATATATATATATATATATATATATATATATGTATATATATTTTGCTACTGTTTGGAACTTTTCAGCATTTATCCAAATTTAGCCTTCCTAGAGGGCACCTGGCATCTGGGGCAAGAAACACTGAGGAAAATGGCGTCGGCTGATGCCTTTATACCCCAGAAGCTATGACATCGGGGAAAGTGCGACATCAGCCGAGGCCAGACCCAGACTTTGGAATCCGGCCGACCGAAGGGCTGCCTGAGGCAGGACAACCCATATGTTATGACTGCAGATGCATACCTATCGGACATCTACATTTATGGTAGGTACAAAACTGTACTTTCTCAAGATAAAGATTCAAAGCCACTAATAGGCTATGTAGGGTCTTGGGGACGAATGACTTACAGATTGAACAGGATGTATGGTCGTGGGCCTTGCCTAGACAAAAAACGCACTTATGTCTGTCCTTGTGAGGAATTTGTCTCCCACAAGCACACTTCCCTTTCCTAGCTGACATGTAAGTCTAAACAGTAAGCAAAATAAGTAAGAAAACCCCACTGGGCACTTACCTGTAATGGTCAAAAATGGTCATCTAGACTTTAACGATCTGGAATGCAGTCATCAGAAGAAACGAGATGCAAAAGTGGAACTGGCAAATGGGTGTTCCGATGATCACTGTGACAGAAAAATTCTGATAAGGGTATGTGCAGACGTCACCTTTAAACCTAACGGCGGTTTATGGCCCTGATAACTGAAGTCACACGTACCCTCCTGGACTAAGACTTTGGTATACTGGCCAGACAGTGGCGCTGCAAGCAGCATCTTCCTGTCAGAATAGGACATTTAAGGTTCCCTATCCATACTAAGGCCAGATTTTATTGTTCTATAAGTTTGGCAATCTTCACTTGTCTGATGCATAAATTTTTCATTAAAGCAAGTACACTAGAACTCCAAATGTGATCTTATTTGACTATTACTGAAGTAACAGTCTGTTTTCTGTGGTTTAGTGTCTAAGGTTTGATTCCCATAGCCTCCACTGCCTAACTGTGCAACTCTGAGCAAGCCACTTAACCAGACATGCTCCCAGGCTGAGCCTCAAAACGTTCCATAGAGATGAGTGCTCTATCTAGGACAGCAAACACAAATAAAAATAAATAAATAAACAAATATGTTTGCAGACCTAATCTTCTTCTTCTTCTTTTGGCTTTTCCCAGTTAGGGGTTGCCACAGTGGATCACCTGTCCACTCATGATTGGCAGTGGAGTTTTATGGTGTCAAGTTGCCAGCCCGGCGCCCAACCTTCCTCAGAAGGCACACACACACACTTACACACTCATGTCTAGGGCCAATTTAGAGTGTCCAATCCACCTACAGCATGTCTTTGGGATGTGAGAGGAAACCGGAGCACCCGGAGGAAACCCACGCAACCACAGGGAGGACATGCAGACTCCGCACAGAAGGCACCCCAGCTGAGAATCGAACCGGAGAACCTCTTGCTGTGAGGCAGCAATGCTAACCTCTGCACCAACGTGGCTGCCCATGTTTGCAGACCTAATGACTATACAAATGGGAAGAGGACCAAAATTCAGTGGCACTAACTTTAGTGTGTAGTTCTTTGTTTTAGACACTAAATGTATCAGTTTCTGTTCCTTAAAAATTTAACTATGAAAATGCTCTGGTTTCTTTATCTTTCAACAATTTCCTGCAGTATACAGTGTTGTCATGAGTACATGTCAGAAATGGCATACAGCAGAAATCAGAAAGTAGCAGTATGGTTCTGTTAAATTAGTGTTTTTGAAAGTCTAATAGCTTGTTTATCCATTATCAAAATAACTAAAAGTGCAATGTACTAAGAGCGAATTTGCTTTGTATATGCTAATTACCAAAACGTTTCTTGCATTTACAAGTGCTTTTATCTACAAATTAAAGCTGAATATGTAATACTGTCTAGATAATACCATTATAAAATTCTGAGATGTGGAGCAAAATCTTTAGGTGTAAAGTGGTTACCCATTTTAATGTTTGTGCTACAAATAACATCTGTAACTTGCTCAAACCTCTTCTGTTATAAATCCACAAACCAAAACATGTCCTTAGAAAACAAGGAAAAGGTTACACTTGGATTAATAAACCCAGCTAAAAACAGGAATGTGTAATTACATCCAGATATATCATTTTACTTTACTAATACCATAGTACTGCATTGGGACACCAAATCAATCCTTTACCCTCTTCCACTTGAGAAGCTATTTGTGTAACCTAATTTGTGCTTCATTGGCCCTTCATTGTGCTCTTCTTCAGAAATATGCATGGCTCACACCACCTTGAACGTTGTAGCTGAATTCTTTTTTTGGTAAGTTCATATAATATCCGGATACATTTTTAGTGAACAGAAGTTTCCTCAGCCTGCAAAGACAACTCTATTACTTTTACATTTTATTCTTGTGCAATTAATTCAATTATATCTTGGTCTTTTGAACTCTGGTTCCATTAAACTATTTTGAATGCATCCATTATGCCTTTTCTTCCCACCTTCTGTATTATGTTTGCATACTGAGTTATATTACTTTTTAATTGTAAGACTTCGGAAAATGTGCTGTATAGTTTTGATCAATTTCCCCCTCATGACCCAATCCTGTTGATTTGATTTCATTTGCATTCTTTGAAAATATTAAAATAGCAAAACACTGTAAAATATATAAATAAATATAAACTGACACAAAAGCAAGATTAAATTAATCTGCAGCAGTAGGGTTAAGTTAATTATAGAATTTGCATAATGAACAATGATATGACTTCATCGTAGTGCTTTGGAATGAGCACCTGTAATAGAGGTAGTAGAGAATGGACCTCCTGAAAGAGACACCAGATCCCCCAGTTATAATCAAGGAAGCTCAATGATTCCATAGAACTGGACATAACAGGCAAATTAATGAAGCCTGGCTCTGCAAACAGCTAGTAATTCGCAACACTTCATATGATGACTTCAATGTGTGAAAAAAGGACACCACAAGATATCTATGGCTCTGTTCAACAGCTAGGCTCTCGAATATGCAGTGATTATTAAGTACACATATTCATAGGTTCATAGGTAGGTACTAGGTTATAGGCCAAAAAGGGCCTACGTAAGCCTAGCCAACAAGGTTCCCTGGCTTATGCCACCCAAGAAAGTTATTTTCCTGTGCCACTGTCGAGTAGAAATGCAGAAGTGATCCCCGGGGTGTATTTACTATTTCTCATCCACTCATCAAGGTTTTTCTTGAAGAGTGCTAATGAAGAACTTTGCTTGACATAGATGGGTAGCCTGTTCCAGAGTATGGGAAGTCTCTGGGACAGGAATCTATCCCTCCAGCATGTCCTATTTATTGTGGTGACAAGGTTTAGGTCCCTAGAGCATGTAGCTCGGAGGGATTGGGGTTTCTTTAGGTGTAGCATGTCCAACAGCTCTGGGTTTGACATAGCTTTATATGTTAGGCAGAGATCACCTCGGAGTAGGCGATATGCTACGGAGTAAAGCTGGAGTTTTTTGAGGTGGTCAGTGTAGGGCATTTGTTTGAGGCCAGTAATCCTCTTTGTGAGGTACTTCTGTGGCCTTTCCAGCTTCTGCAGATGTCTTGTGAGGTACATTCCAAAAGGGGCGTTGTACTCTATAATGGGTCTAATGAGTGTCGAGTAGAGGGGAACAATTACCTCTTTTTTCCTGTATGAGAACCCTTTAATGATGAGATGTGACATGTAGAAGGACTTCCTAACTACTGTGGCAATGTGACTATCAAAGGAGGGACTACTGTCCACCTCGGTCCCAAGGTCTCTTATCATACATTCAGTGTTAAGTAGATTGCTGCCTATGTGGTAGTTCATGGGTACAGAGTTTTTACCAAAGGGGATGACACTGCACTTTTTGGCATTGAGCTTGAGGCCATGTCTCTGACACCAGGCATTTGTCTCAGCGAGGCCCTTCTGTAGGATGTCCACATCATTTGGGGACTTGACTATGGCTCCTAGTTTGCAGTCATCTGCAAACTTCATTAGCCAGAGGTCTTCTGTGTTAGCCTGTACTTCAGAGAAGTAGATACCAAACAGGAGAGGTCCCAGGACGGAACCCTGTGGTACTCCACTTGTTACTGCTTTGAGGTCAGATTTGAATTCTGCAACTTTTACAGTGTGGGTTCTGTCAGTGAGCCAGTTGGCAACCCATCTTGTGACGGAGGGAATGTGGATCTAGTCATAATGAAAGCTATTCCAAACTTCAGAGCAAAGGAATGATAAGAATACATCCAGAAGATCTGCTTAAAATATTGGTTATGGAATTCTGTACCTGCTGCAGGTATGCAGGATCAAGATCTGACATAATACTAGAGCAGTCTATATATAACAATATAAATGCACACATGGCGATCATACCTTTCAAATGTCTAGATTTTCAGAGAATGTCTGGATTTTTGCCTCATATTTTTGATCTTTTCCTCACAGAAGTTTTGGTTTTCTAGCAAATCACAATAAAACACAGACATCTGAGTTTCAGCTTCATACCATTCATGATTCATGATAATGCAAAACCTGTTACTCTTATCACCTTTCAAAGTTTGTAAGACCAATAGTTAAAGTCTCTCTCTCTGTTTTCGGGCCTTTGTTTCCCCATTATTTATGGCTTTGTCTAGATTTCTTGCACTAAGAGTTTCGAAAGTGTGATGGCCATTACCACTTCTGCAGAAGGAATGAATGCTCAGTTTAGGTGATTTTCTTCAGAGGTATTGAAATAATCTGATAACCACAGACATCTGATCTTTTCAGGTGAGTGTGCTGTTAAATGCTGCACCCAGATATTTAATTAAAGATGAAAACTCCAAGTCCAAAGAAAATGAGAGATGAGTGGTTAAGAATATGCAAAGGTTGAATGACCTCAACACCAGCACAGCTTCGGTTTTTGTAAGATTAACTTTTAAGTTGACTATGATTCATCCAGATAAGAAAGAAACATAAACCGTCTTTTAAGTTAGTAAAACCAGGCATCCAGTTCGGAACTCTAGGGGTATAACTGGAGATCATCTGCATAGCAGTGATACAGGATCTCTGTGCCATGCAAAACCCACATGACTCAACAAATACACTATTCAAGGAAAAAACTGTCTTACACTTGTTGAAGCTTTACCAGTGGAAAAGTGAAGCAAATGAAGAAAAAGACTTCTGATATTTCACCACAGCAAAAATCCACCATGATAGAGTCCTGTGTCAAACAGCAAGCAAATTTAATGAAAAAAGTAAAAACATCATTAAAATTCCATAGTGATAAAACGATAAGCGCTTTCGGCCATTTAGCCTTCTTCAGATCGTTATCATTTGGTAGCAATGCTTAGTATTTATACTAAAAACTAACCAATAAGGTTTAAAATCAATTGACTTCTAAACCAATCATGTCAATTCATTCTTAGTCTTTATTAGAATATCCAGTAATCTTTCTTTGCACTACTAAGTAGCCAATAGCTATGATTTAAAATTGGCGCCAAAACTATGTTGGCCCATCAACCTTCAGGTATATGCTAATATGCACTTCTATGCCTAGTTTTTTAATGGTTATAAGTGCCGAATGTATTTTTCCAATAGATTTAGTTTTACATAGCTTCCCTGTTTCCACTTTGCTGCCATCCAGTGGCCAAAGTGTAATACTAGCTGTTTAAAAGTTTTTCAGAAGCATTTGTTTCCATTGTTTATTGCATAGCTTCCCTGTTTCCACTTTGCTGCCATCCAGTGGCCAACGTGTAATACTAGCTTTTTAAAGATTATTCAAAAGCATTTATTTTATTTTTCTTTGTTTGTCATATATAAACTTACTGTAGTTAACTTCAACCAACAGGTCGCCTTTCTAGCATTTATATATATATATATATATATATATATATTAGTTGAAGTTAATTATAGTGGTGATGGACAGGTTGACAGATGAGATTAGACAGGAGGCCCCATGGACTATGATGTTTGCAGATGACATTGTGATATGTAGTGAGAGTAGGGACCAGGTTGAGGAGACCCTGGAGAGGTGGAGATATGCTTTAGAGAGGAGAGGAATGAAGGTCAGCAGGGCTAAAACAGAATATATGTGTGTAAATGAGAGGGAGGGTAGATGAATGGTGAGGATGGAGGGAGTAGAGTTGGTAAAGGTGGATGAGTTTAAGTACTTGGGATCAACAGTTCAGAATAATGGTGAGTGTGGAAGAGAGGTGAAGAAGAGAGTACAGGCAGGGTGGAATGGGTGGAGAAGAGTGTCAGGAGTGATTTGTGATAGACGTGTACCAGTAAGAGTGAAAGGGAAGGTCTACAAGAGGGTAGTGAAACCAGCTATGTTATATGGGTTGGAGACGGTAGCACTGATGAAAAGGCAGGAGTCAGAGCTGGATGTGGCAGAGTTAAAGATGTTAAGATTTGCACTGGGTGTGACTAGGATAGACAGGATTAGGAATCGGTATATTAGAGGGTCAGCTCAGGTTGGACAGTTTGAAGACAAAGCAAGAGAGGTGAGATTGCATTGGTTTGGACATGTGCTGAGGAGGGATGCTGAGTATATTGGGAAAAGGATGCTAAGGATGGAGCTGCCAGGTAAGAGGAGAAGAGGAAGGCCTAAGATAAGGTTTATGGATGTGGTGAGAGAGGACATGCAGGCGGTTGGTGTGAAAGAACATGATGCAGAGGACAGGAAGAAATGGAAACAGATGATCTGCTGTGGCGACCCCTAACGGGAACAGCCGAAAGAAGATGATGAGGACTGAAACCAATGGATCACATACTGAGATCACCCTAGAGAAAAATCACTAAAGAACAGTTCTGGAAGAGACCCTCCAATAGCATTCCTTGGTCTACAATGTCAAAATATATCAAGACATCAAGAGGGATCACAGTAGAAAACAGCCTTTGACATAATATACCACCCTTAAAATGGGACTCTCAGTACTTTGTTTGGACTAAAATCTCAGTTGAAATTGATTAAGAAGTTGCAAGCACAAGTACAAATGCAGCTGTTTCTAACCCCCTTGTTAATATAGCCAAAGAATGGAGGGTATAAATATGCCAAAAACTCACTAGTCCATTTGAGTCTAATAGGGGTATCCTAAGACTATGGGCAGTGAATGCTGCTTTCATACTACATAGAAAAAAGTTTATCCGAAAGAAGCCCATATAACCCTGAAAACAAGTGATTCCCAGGAATTCTATACAGAATTTATGAAATCAGATCAGGCCTGGAACCAATGCACAGTGTTAGAATTAACTGTTTGAAACTATCTTCACAACATCTTCATATTCAATGTACTTAACTTATTACAGCTGGATGAAGCCTCCAGGTGTTTCTGCAGTTACATCCTACTGATACCTCTAGTTGTCAAATATTGCTTGCTCATATTTGCATTAATAATTCTGAAAACATGCTACATACAAAATATTAAAAGATTTCATTTTAAATAATGCACAGTAACAAACAAAACTGTATTGATATCTGACCACTGCCTCTTGCAGATAAAGGTATATTAATTGTTGTTGATATAATAATTATTTTTATTGTCATAAATTTCATGTTTTTCTAAATGTCTTGACAACCAAGTAGCAGAGACATAACTCCTCACCCTCATACAGAAGATCTTAGCTGAATAAATGAAATGCTGCTGACAGTATGTGTGTAACTTGAGTGGTTGCTGAGATAATATAAGCTGTTTACAAAATATTACAAACTTGATATTTACCGTGTTTACTGTGACTTACAAAATCCAGTTTAAGACCTAAAACCTAATAATGCTGCCAATATAGAACAGTTTGTGCTAAAGAGTTTGCCATTTATACCTCTTTTGATTTCAGAGATATATACATTTGTTTGAAGTGTGAGGACATAATTTGATTCTATCAATAAGCTTTGTCTCTGGCAGTTGGAAGTTACAGTGCAAATTTCCAGAGCTCCAGTGGAAGGAATGAGGTAAAGTGAGTCCAAGAACAGCCGTATTATTTGATGTCAATCCCAAAATAACCCTCAATAGACATATTTAGAAAAAAAGAGCTTTGAATTAAAGATACCTTATCAACAAAGGGTTAGGTTCATAGGAAGGCACTAGGCCAGCTGTCCTTATAAGCTACGCCATTTTCTTTTAAAGATGAGGCTCGATCCCTGTACCTTGTGCCTGCGAGAACATGTTAACCATTATGCCAACCCCCAACCCCTTAAAAGACTCCTTATCACTTACTGTATGAAATACATTATCTAAAGAGTTTCTGTTCATAGATTCATAGGTGAATACTAGGTGAACTGCACTGAAGGGCCATTTTAAGCCCAACTAGTTTCCCTTAAAGGTGAGAATCATAGGAGATTACTGGGCTATTGACCCAGAGGTCATTTCAAGCTTAGCCATTTCATCCCAATGTAATGCCATAGAAATGTTATTTAATACCCAAGATTGCATATAGTAATGACTGCCCATGTCCAGGAGGGTTGTGGGCGCTAGTCCCACTAAGAACTTACGGTGCCCCATCCACTCGTCAGGTTCCATTTGAATAGTGTCATAGAGGTGCTCTGTTTCACATTAATAGGTAGCCTATTCCAAATCCTGTATCTTGTGTCTGTGTGAACACCTTAACCATTATGCCAGTCCCAAACCCCTTAAAAGACTCCTTATCACTTACTCTATGAAATACAGAATCTGAAGAGTTTCTGCTCATAGTTAACTACCAGGATAACTGCCCTAAAGGGCCATTTTAAGCCTTGCCTGTAACTCAAGGTCAGAATCAAGCCCTGTACTTTGTGTCTCTGAGAGAAAGACTTTAATCATTCTGCTAAACTAAGCCCCCATGCAAATTCCTAGCATCTAAAAGAAGTTAAAGCATTTTGCGCAATGAGACAGGCCTGTCTGTGATTTTAAAATGCAAAGCCAGATGGTTCAATGTGGCACATATAAAAATTATTTTTTTCAGGTCCAGTGGGATGTGAGATTTCTGTCAGCTCAACAGGTGGTACACTTGCCTTTGGAACTGGAAGATCAAAAGCTGTGGGTTCTATTCCCACATTGGTTATATGGATTAATTTTCCAATACTGTTTCTGCAGTACAGTATGGGGGAATGTATAGTGCTGCACACCTGAGTGTGCCGATCTCTGGATGAGATGTTAAATGGAGCCCCATAAGCCTGAATTGGTACTAGCTTGGGTGGATGCATAAGATCCCACAATACTTATCAGAATAACAGGAGAGTTTTTTTTTATGCCATATCCAAATGTTCCCTTATCGTATGAATATCACCTCAGTTCTCCTTTGTAAAGAGGCCACTGGTCTAATGAGACTAACCCAGTCAACAAAGTGTAAATAAAATGTTGTTGTTGTGTCTTTCAGCTTTTCCCGGTTAGGGGTCACCACAGCGGATCTCCTGTCTGCTAATGACTGGCAGTAGATTTTTATGTGCCGAGTTGCCGGCCCTGACGCACAACCTTCAACGAAGGTACGCCCATTCACGCATGTCTCCACACAGAAGACGCTCTAGCTGAGTATCGAGCAGAACAACGTCTTACTCTGAGGCGACAATGTTACCACAGCACCACTACCGCAGTATAAAATAAGTAAAGTAAAATAAAATAAAATGTTTTTTTAAGTTAAAGTTTGTCATTGAGTAGACACATTGTATTACATGTACTTTCCAACTGACATCCTATGGTCTTCAGCTCATAGAATTGACATTAACACTCTCTCAGTTGCAATAGGCTTAAGACATACACATTACGGAAGGTCCACAGTCCAAGGCATTCACAATGTAATATGGAGTTTTAACTCTAGTTTATACAGTGAGGTAGTTTAGTGTGCACAACAACTTGCCACTAATACCATTTCTGAATTCTAAATCAGACAAATTCAATATAATTGGCTCAGGGTGGAGGAAGGTCTTTAAAGAGAGATGGCTCAGACAATGTTATGATCAAAAGACAAGTTCCACAAAACGTTGGCTAATCACTTCCTCCAGTTCAAATGTCAAGTGACGTGAGTGTCCACAATATTAGATCATAGAAAAAAAAGGAGTGAAGCTAAAATTTTCTATAAATATAAAAAATTCCACAATGAGCTCATTGCACTGAACCTGAATGTAAGCATTCAGTGAACTCATAATAATTCAATGTCCGTGCTCAAGCACTGTTTCAGTGTGGGAATTCATGAATGTTTGCAAAAACAGCCCATGTGCCGAGTTGATAACGCAAAGGGAAATGTGCAGTATGGTACCTCACCATAACTCACTCAAAAGAATATCAGCGAACCATTTCTCACTTATAAAAGTCTCAATACCAAGTCCAGTTTTCTATATATAGTCCTAGCACTAAATATCAGAGCTGAAGACAGTACCAGAGACAGAAAGGTTCCATTTGCAAGTCAGTTATCATGACCTCACGCCCCTTAGGCAACAAGGCAAGAAAGGGAACCACTATGCTCTTCTTCAAGAAAGACCTAACCAAGCTAGAGTTTCCACTTTGTGATACCTTAAACCTTTTTACTAATTGCTTTGTCTGTGTCACCTTTTTACATTTTGGTTTTCTTTGTTAGTTGGGATATTTTGCAGACACCTGAATGGTAATGGACATCATCAGCTGGGTTTAAAGACCCTGCGTTTCTGGAGTATAGCCAAACAGTCCACTTATGCCTTGCTGATAAGGTCATAAGAAAGCCAAAATGGTTTACTATTAAAATCTCAATGTCAGAATGTATGCCTATGAATTATTTGAACTACAGATGTTTGAATAGTTCATATGAGTATATTCCAAATGTTCGAACGTTATATTTGCGAATGTCCTATGCATCTGCATATATAAACGTTCGAAGGGATGTACAGAGATTGCAGTACAGTGCGGAGGGAAATACATCCCTTTCCTCACTGTAGTGCAATCTTGGAGTTGGAATAAATAGTCAGGGGTGGTGTGGGGGGCACAGGGGGGCTTTATGACTAACCGAGCAGTCGTAGATCTGCAGATTCAACATTGTCTATATTTAGGTACTAAATTTATTTTGAATTTTGAAATTTTAATAATAAACCAGCCAAAACGTGCACGATTACAGCTAGTAGTGTTTGGTTTTGTTGGCCTGATTCTGTCCGTACAGACTTAAAAAGGAAAAAGTATAAAGTCATGGACATTCAGAAGCCACATAGCTGAAACACTTGATGTCCTTAAGGGGTCATTTGCATATATCCCATGGGCCTCTATTCCAGGACGTTTAAGATATCACACAGTAGAAACTGTAGCTTGGCTAGGTTTTTTTGTAGTTCTTACTAATTACTTTGTGTGTGTCACCTTTTTTCTTTTTGGTTTTGTTTGTTACTTGGGACATTTTGCAGATACCTCAATGGTTATAGACATCAGCTGGGTTTAGAGATCCTGTGTTTCTAGAGTTTAACCAAACAGCCCACTTATGCTGTGCTGATAAGGTCATAAGAAGGTTGAAACATTCATGTACACAGCTAATGATATTTAGCTTTGTTGCCTGAATTTGTCCATAAAGACTTAAAAAGTAAAAAGATATGGACATTTATAAACCATGCAGCTGAAACACTTGATGTCCTTAAGGGGTCATTTGACTATTTCCAACAGGCTTCTCTTCCAAGAGATTTACGGTATTTTCCTGTAGTTCTTCCTGTGGTAGTGGTAAGTAAATCTAGCTGAAGACTACTCATACCGACTAAGATGAGAAAGGAATGTGGATGTTTGGCTCCATGCCTTATGCAAATTAGCATCAGCAAGATATTAGCATAAGAGAACCACTAGAGAAATCGCTCCTAACTCACTAAGAAGAGAGCTAAAAAAAGTCTTTAAACTAACACAAATTAATCCTGAGAGGGATGGTAGTCTGAAATCTGAATGAACAGACTGAATCAACCAAATATGAAAAAGCTGCAGTAAGAGAATGGTAAGCCATTAGATAGATCTTGGAATGCTGCAAGAGTAAATATTGGTCCAAAATAAAGCAGAAAACTCAAATCCAATATGTTAAACAAATTATATAGAAATGGGTTTTCTAATGAAAGATTCAGAATTAAAAATGACAGTTTCATGTCGATAGGAGAGAAATGAAAACATATCTCTCCTTCCATAACAGCTAAAAACATGTTTCAGATAAGAGCATCATTAAAAACATGTATATTAAAAAGGAATTAACAAAACCATAAAATGTCTAAGGATGAGTAAAAGAATCTAGATCACTTCCACCTTGTATGATTTCAATAGCAGAAAGCAGTGCACTTAGATGGGTAGATAAAACAACCCGAACTGTCCAGCTGGAATATTCATGCAGAGAAAGAGACTGGCAAGTACAATAATATAAGCTAAAAAATATGCAACAGAAAGAACAAATCCACAGAGACAGAGAACCAGGGCTAAACAAAAAAAAAAAAAAAAGAAAAAAAAAACAAAAAACAGATACATTAGTCAGACTCTATCCTACTAAAGAAACAGCAGGACCAACTGAAGATAATAAATTAGCTTTCAAAAACAGGATTAGGCACAGAGGGTTGGGAGGGTGGCCTAATGGTTAAGGTGGTTGCCTTACAAATGAAAGGTGCAGCGTTTGAGTCTCACAAGGGATAACTGGCTAGGCTTAAAATGGCTCGCAAGGGCAGGGCAGTTGGCTTAGTACTAATCTATGAACCTATGAATACTGCAGTCCAACATACAGTACAACACTTAACATTTTATTGGAAGTATGTATTAAAAGTGGGTAACAGGTGTCAAGATAACAGATGCAAACTCAGTGACAAGAGAAAAACACATAATGTATAATGGCAGTGCTGTAGAATATTGCAGCCTCAGGAAAAGCCAAGGGTGTATCTCCAGTTTTTCGTTGGACCAACTGAACAAAACCTACATAACAACAATCAGAATGCTAAAGGGAACAGCAGAATATATACCACAGCTAATCAACAATGACTTCAAACTCCATGTGACTCTCAGAACAGGTGATGAAACCATAGCATCAAGTAGCAGAACAAACATGACATAGTTCCAAACTCCTTGCAACTTTAAACATCTGCAAGACTGAAACCAGAGAAAGCTGAGAAACAGAGATAATATAAATCAAGGGTCCTACCTGGCAGGAAAAAAAGCAGCACATTGCCCACAGACTCCAATAAGCCATAAAGCTCAAACAATGTCCAGTAAAGTTTGTCATCTGAAAAGGACACTTCCAATTAAATGTAAAAAATTCAGGAGACTGCTGGTAACAGTCTCACTAGAACATGCCTGAGCAAATGTAATGCTTCTCTTGCAAACACTAGTAAAATCACAATACACTCAAAGTAGATGGCAGCAGTAAAACAAAGCTGTGTGACAAAAACAAAAGACATCTAAAACAGTCCAGAGCACAACACATGCAGCACTTGACCAGCTACAATCAAGTACATACTACTCCTCCTCCAATGTCCTCTTTGTATATGTTCTTTTAACTCATGTATGCCCTTGCAGAGATAATAACTTTCTAAGCTGGGCAAAGTACTCCAAGCAGGCCTTAACTAGTTATTTGTACAGAACTACTACTACTTTCTTCTCTCTGACCTTTTTATCTCAGATTCCTCTGGCTATTTTTAATTGCCTTTTAACATTTCTCACATGCCAGTATATATGAATAACAAACTCTGAAGTGTATGATGACCAGCTATTGCCACATATGAAGAGTACAGCAGAAAAAGGCAAGCACCCTTTCCACTCTGATGGCGTAGTGGGATAAAGCCTTTACTATTGCCCAGGTGATCTGAGTTCAGTTAGTGACTCAGGTGGCTGACAGGGTGGCAGGGAGGAATGGGAATGCCTGTTCTGAGAGGGTGGGCACCATCATCATTGATGACACTCCCTAAAGGGAGGCATGGTCCAAAGAGGACAGTTGTCCCCAAGACATAGTCGACAAGAATGGGGAGCAGGATAGAGAAAAGTGGGTAGGGCATATAAAAAATACCCACCCCTTGGAGAGAAACATAGATAGTTGAGCTCCTAGGTTGCTGTTAGCATCCATGACTGACCCCAGCAAATACCAGATTAACCTGCTGGGTACGATGATGGCTGGTAAGCCTAATATGGATGTGGATCAACAGGAGCCAGGCCAGTACTATGAAGTTTGAGGGGACCAAAAAGAAATGAAAAAAGGGCAAGTACCTACAAACCAGGGTTTGCAGTTATATCTGTTCAGCACATACATATAAATGTGCTACTATACACATTAAATTCCTCATTTTGTGAGAAGGTGAGTAGTAATTTCATGGAATGACATATTTTAGGTATTCAGTTAAGTATTTCACTCAACTGTATTAGGCAATCGCACTGTCTGGTCTTCTAAGACAATTTCAAAGTATAAAATAAATACCACAAGATTTCATTCTACATCTGATTATTAAAATACTTCAAGTGTAATTGTAAAGTTTATGATAAATTTTTGTTTAGATGATGAAATACTTTGAATTTATTTGTATTCATTTTAAGATGTCATAATTGTACCAGTCTTGCAGACATTCCAAGTAGTGCTTTATACTTTCAGTGCTATCATTGGTACATCTCTTTCTTAATCTTATACATACGGTCATCTAAAAATCAGACAGTTATCTCTAGAATCCCTCTTCAAAATCACTCAGACTGATGCTAAAAATGCAGACATGCAAACCCACTAGCAGCTCCCCTTTTCTTAGAGCAGCTGACACTTACTATTGATTTCAGCAATATTCTATGTAGTCAAACAGGACACCACCTTGGCAACAACTTGAAGGCTCTCTGACTTCTGTATTACATTTTTATAACAGCATTCGAAAAAGAATTATTAAATAAAAAAAAGAAAATGATTACATCTCATACTCAGGGCTGTTGAGTGATTACAAATCTAATCTATGGTTAAGCAGAGCTCTGGCACAGTAGATGGCAAAATCAATAAATAGTACATACATACGCCTCCCAGTGATAGAACCACTCTCTTTTATGTACCCATGTATGTATGTATGTATGTATTTAAGTTTGATGACTGGGTAAGTGGACTGGTTGGTATACCCTATTTAGCCATGTACAGAGTCTACTGGCACATTACAAAATATTACAATAATATATAGACAAAAGGCATTATAACAAAGTAAAGATAACACTTTTAACAGAGCTTTTACAGTATATGCAGAAGATTAGAATTCTACAAACATTCAAGGGTTAATACGTTATAACTTTACATGCAGCAGGTGTGGCATATGCATGAGGTGCACAGACTAGCCAATCCATCGAAAGCATGAGCATTTGGAGTCATACAACATTTGTTCTCTTAGTTAAGTTTTGAATATTAACAGTGTGTTCTGTTGTTTCACTTCTGCCTTGTGTTGATTGTAGGGGCCAGTTATGAAAATACATATTTTTATATGAAGATCTTGATGTATAGTCTAATGAGGGTTAGGGTTCTTCCAGGTGGTCTCGAAAAGCACAGTTACCATGATCAAGGCTATCACAGTGGGTGTTATTTTTATTTATCTATCCATACAACCATCCAATCAAGTAAACCAGCTGGACATAAGTGCCTCTTTTAGGAGTAACCCAGAGTATAAGATTAAGAAAGAGATGTACCAATGATAGCACTGAAAGTATAAAGATAGTGTATCTGACTTTGTGGCCCATTCAGAGCCACACAGTTCACATGTGAAAATTGATAGAATAAAATCCTGGACTATAGGACAAAGGCCATCAACAGTTCATAGCCTTAACTCTCTGAGTTAAGGGGACAGACTTCTCCATTTCCATATTTATTCTCCTGAGTGGAACAGATCTGCGCACCTCATTTGTAGAGATGAATATACTTATTAAATTTGGACCATGAAATGATAGAAATACTGCCACATATTTCAACAGCAATTTCAGCTTCAGCATGGGGTTCAACTTTACTATTTTTGCTGTATCTCCGGGTAGTGACCTGAAGATGTAAATATTATGTCTATGAAGCTGTGATGTACAGTTAATATCCCACTGTGCCTGGTCAGTAACTAAGGAGCTTCAGTCCTCACTACTGATTCCAATGTGAGACAGTCACTTAAATAGGAGTAATATTCCAAAATTTTCCCCTAAGATCACAACAGGAACATGCTCTATAACCTTGGTGGTGGACTATGTACTTTTGTCCGCCCCATATGTAAATCCTTAGTACACACTGCAGAGCAATGTATCCTAATTTAAAATCTCTGATACACTCACAAATAAATAATTTAAATCTCACACATCCAAACACTTCTGGGAAAGCCTGACACAGATTTCCAGCTGTGTCTCTTCCCCAAAATAACACAGTGATGCTGCCACCAATCAGAGAGTCTATATGCTCTTTTAAAGGGGTGTCCAGTTATGAAAATTAGATATTAAAACAAATGATAGCAAATGACCTAAGCAGCCAGACTTTGTGAGTAGCCTCTGCAAGGCAAGTATAAGCACTCTCAAATTAATAAAGAAAACACTGATTGACAAGCCACAATGTAAGTTAATAAAAATTTTAATAATGAACAAAATGATTAAAAATCTAAAACAGTAATTTCCATTGAACAAAACTCAATCACCAGGAAAATGAAATCAGTACTGAAGGACAGATATCCAACATTTACAAAAACTCTGACTGAACTAACTGATAAGTTATGATTTCCTATCTGACTAAAGAACACTGTCCCTGATCTAAACTAAATTATTACAATAGAGCAAAGGTGGGGTTACAGTTATTGGTGAGTTGTTTTGGGTATATAGTGCACAGCACATCTGTGAACAACTCACAACTGGCTGTTAACTGACAACTGACTATTAACTGTCTTCAGCAATATGTTTATAGACTAGCCTACCTGTCACAACTGTTCCAGTTCTAATTTTCATTTCACATTTTGAAAATCAGCCAACAGCTGTTTACTAAAGTTCCTTCCTATCTTTCAGATTCGGACAGTAATACATAGCAACTGTCAACATTCCGATGACATAATTTGCATAACAGCTGAATCTGAGAAAGTCTGCCTTTAGAATCTTTCTTCACAAAAATGGGCAGTTAGGAATGTAAAATAACACTGTTCAAGTCTTCAAAACATTCTGTACAGATTATAAATCAACATGTAAGAACTTATTTATAATACCATAGCTAGCCATGCTGGCATAATAATATACAGGTTAGTCTGAATTTATGTACAAAACCTCAGGGAGACACACTAGCACAAATAACATTGTCTAATTTCTTCACAGAAGCTATAGCTCAAAACCCAAGAAAAGTTCAAATTCTTTTAGAAGAAATTGGTTTCTTCTTACTTTGAAATTACATTATACATAGGATCAGACTTTTATCAATAATTAGGGCACAATACCAGGCATTAGATTAGCATTTTTTTTCAAATTTGTTTGTTTATTCATTTGTTAATAGGGTTAGTCCATAGAGGTTATGGTCTTTTCAGAGAGAAAACGAGAAAGACAGAAGTTGCTGTCATAAACTGTGTCATGCAGCATTAAAGAAAATATTGACACCGATAACCTTCATACACTTTACTGGGTTCATACTGACAGTATTTGCAATTTAATCATTAATTCCATATTATAACACAATTTGAAATAAAATAATTTAAAAATATCTTTAAGAAAATATGGCATCAGCAAGGGATTTAAAGCTACTGGCATAGGCAGTATATCAGCCAGAGCAGACAGTCCTCCTTAACCTATACAACGATGTTACGATCAACTTTCATTTTGCTTAACAGCTACCAAAATACAGAAGTGAATTTTAATTGTATAATCAAGTTTAATTAAGAGAGGTAGATATACACAACTAAGTCTCTCTAATATTATTATACACTATCGATTCTATAGGCTCATTTATCTATATCTTTATACACACACACACATACATATACATATATAAGGTGATGAGACCACCGATAATGTACTGTTTCAATATAATGATTGTCTTACAGGTTTATATAATGCCAACAACTCTTTAGGATACGTTTGCCTGTTTTCAAAGCAGTCACAATCTGTTAATCGTATGTTTTGTGTATAGTCAAATTGCATTCGCATTCAAAAAGATGTTTCTTTTTGGTACAAAATGTTTAAGCTAGAATTTGTGTTTAAAAACCTAAACACTGCTATAGAAATAGTTTAAATCTCAATCTGCATGTTTGAAATATTTTTTTTTTTGTTTTTAGTAGTCATTTAACAAATTTGCAACTTGCACATTTCTTCACACAAAGACAAAATGTAGCAGACTGCATTTTTTCAAACTTGGTCAAAATAGTGTTTTTACAGTAAAATGAAACACAACCAAGGCGAGGTTCTGGACAAGAATTTAGCACTTTCATTCACTTTATTCCAACAAAAACTTCTTCAGAAATGCAAACAGGATCTAACACTGAATTTAAAAAGGCCACCCCCACCTGAAATAAAAAAGACCACAGTAAAGAACTTCTCGAAAGCCGACTTCACACTTCTAAAGACTAGTGTGGTCTCCTTTAAGGCCCCCGAGCCGACGGAAAACAGTACTCAAGCCGCTGAATCACTTACAAATGCCTTCTACCAGCACCTGCAGGACTGCATGGATAAGGCAATCCCAAGCAAAACAAAGACTCTTTGTACCAAAGGCAAGCGTCCACTCTGGTGGACCCCAGCCATAAACAAACTCTACAACAAAAGGAGGAAGCTACTACAAGATAGAGCAAAATCCTTAAAAGGTAAGACACCCTTGATCACTATAAGTAAAAAACTAAGAGCTCTCATAAAATCATCCAAAGCAAATTTTGAGAGAAAAATAGCTAAAGACTCAAAAGACAATCATAAGGCCTTCTTTAGCTATGTTAGAAACCTGGGAGGAAACTCCCAGATATGCTCAGAACTAGTTCAAAATGATGTGAAGATTACTGATCCTACAGACAATGCCAACATACTGGCTGACAGGTTCAGTGCAAACTTCTCCCCCAAAAGGAGAGATATCTATACCAAGCGATTGCAGCCCCAAACATCTCCAACGCCCAAGTGAGAACTGCTCTCTCCAAAGCAAAAACACAGCATCCATGGGACCTGATGGTGTCCCCGGCTGTGTGCTCCATGCACTCAACGGGGAAATAAACCCACAGCTAGCACAGCTGTTCAATCATAGTCTTACCTCTGGATACGCACTCCAGGAGTGGTGCACTGCAACTGTGGTCCCACTTCACAAAGGCGGTGCCTCCACCGACCCTGGAAATTACCGCCCATTAGCTTGACAAGTCTTATCTGCAAAGCCATGGAGAGGATCATAATGGACCTCATAAATAAAGACATAGGGAATTTGCAGACTTTGGATCCATCCCAGTTTGGCTTTGTCAAAGGCAGATCATGCCTTCTAAACTTGGTTGACATTTTCGAAACAGTCACCAAAGCCATTGATGAGGGAAAGGCAGTCCATACAGCCTACCTCGATCTGGCGAAGGCCTTTGATACAATACCCCACTCGGGTATCATTGAAAAACTCATCAGCTTAAATGTTAACCCATACATCACAAGATGGGTTGCAAACTGGCTGAGTGACAGAACCTACAGGGTCAGAGTTGCTGGCGCCATGTCAGACTCAAAGCCTGTCACAAGTGGTGTACCACAGGGCTCAGTCCTGGGCCCACTCTTGTTTGGCATCTACTTTTCCAAGTACAAGCAAACACAGGAGGGTTATGGCTGACAAAGTTTGCAGATGACTGCAAACTGGGCCATAGTAGAAAACACATCTGATACAGATATCCTTCAGAAGGGTCTCACAGAAATGGATAACTGGTGCCAGAGCCATGGCCTAAAGTTAAATGCCAAAAAATGCATAGTCATACCCTTCGGGAAAAACAAGGTTACCCCTAGCTACCAAATAGGTGGCAATCCACTGAGTACAGAAGAAGTTATCAGGGACCTGGGGACCCAGGTTGATAGTAGTCTGTCATTCGACACCCATGTAGCTAAAGTAGTTAGGAAGACCTTCTACATTGCCCACCTTATCATGAAGGGATTCTCATCTAGATCAAGGGAGGTCATAGTCTCCTATACTCATCACTCATCAGACCAATGATTGAGTACAATGCCCCATTCGAATGTATCTGACCCGACACTTGCAGCAGCTGGAGAGGCCACAAAGTTCCTCACCAAAAGGATAAAGGGTCTCAAACATCTGTCCTATGCTGCCCGACTGAAAGAACTCCAGCTCTATTCAGTCGCACGCTTGCTCAGAGGTGACCTTTGCCTAACATACAAGGCCATGTCAAACCCAGATTTGATGAATATGCTTCACCTCAAAAATCTAGATCCGTCAGAGCCACAAGGGCGGAGACTTAAACCTCGACACGGCTATTAATAGGACGTGCTGGAGGGATAGATTCATCACCCAAAGACTCCCTATGCTGTGGAATAAAATCCCGGTATATGTGAGGCAGAGCACCTCGCTGGCCTTGTTCAAGAGAAATCTTGACCAATGGATGGGAGATCACAGATATACCCCAGGGATTACCTCAGTGTCACTGCTCAACAGAGGCACAGCAAAATAATGGGTATAGTTCCCCATACTAAAGGGGTGGCGTAAGCCACAAAACTATGGGCTAGGCTTGTAAATGCCCTCGGGCAGATAGCCTAGTATGAACCTATGAACCTATGAACATAAAAGATCATGTGATCAAACTCAACCAATAGTGACATGAAAGGAAGTGAAATTCACTCATAAATATTCATTAAATATATTTAATGCTATATGAAGCTAAAAAGTGAATTCACTTATAAAAAGTAGTATAAAACATAAAAACAATTAACAGAATTTAAAAGCATTATTAAATTCAGAAACACTGTAAAAAACATTTAATATTAATGGTCTCACTGAGACCAGGGGCACGATCAGCCCTTAATTGATCTGCCAACTACTTTCTCAACATTCTAACAGCATTTTAAAGTTCTCAGAAAAACTGGCTGCACAGACTGAATCAATTACGAAAAAGAAAAAAATTTTAAAGTCAGTACAATATGCAGCATGCATACATTAATATGATCATTATTCTTAATGGCCAGTGCATGTTCATAAATCTAATAGTCTTTCCTATATAGAATGAGTTGCATGGAGTACAGTTAGCTGCATAAACTACATTTTTAGAGGTGCAGCTATATCTAGCCTTAGCCTAAGCTACTACGTCAAAATGTTGAAACCACACAGAAGATGAATTACTCAAAAACCTGCATTGTTTACAATGTCTGCAGCTGAAAGTTCCAAAAGTGACATGTTACAGAAGATGATATACCAGCTCCTCCCCTTTCAGAGTGCTTTATGGTTAAACAGTCTTTTAAAGGTGAAGGCTGGCCTTTCACTTAAAATCTTCAACAAGTCTGAGTTCCCTAAAATTATCTTTTAATTTTCTTGTATGGTTCTGTTAATAAACCATATTTCATTCCAAATAGGAATGGGGAAAGCAAATCTGTAGGGGCTCAAAGAAGCCTCTTGAATGCCGACCAGATCTTGACTGGGTGATGATGCCAGGTGGTGCCCATCCAAAATGGGTTGTGCCTTAGATGGTCTGAATCCCAAAACTTCACTTTCTGTGGTTGCCAGCAAGTCTTGACCATATCCTCAGTCTACAAAGAAAGTCTTTATCTTAGAAAGTTCATATAAAAAAGTAAACTCTTTAGTAGTCAGTCTGCTTAATCTGACCATTTGTCTCTTAACCACCCCTCTTTTCATGTGTGTGGGGTGTAGGCTATCTCTGTGGACATATTGATTTACAAAAGTCTCCTTTCTGAAATTTTAATGACAAATTAACCAAATTTCTTACTAAGGGTTAAACTGAGATCAGGGAAATTCAGGCAGTCACCAAAGCCACTCACAGTGAAGTGTAGAAAGTTAGTGCTGTTATTCAGGTGATCAACATAAGATTAAAATTCTTCTAGATTACCACCCCACAGAAAAAAAAGAGCTCATCTATGTATCTGTGGTAAAGCAACACTTTATTGGCTAAGGGATGTTCCTTCAGAAATTTTTCCTCGCACCTGGCCATAGCCAAATCGGTGAAAACTGGAGTGACTCTAGATCCCATTGCCACTCCAGATGTCTGTTTAAAAAACTTGCCTAAAAAATTGAAATAGTTGTTGTCTAAGACCAAGTCCATAAGGGAACAAACAGTATTTATTTTATTGTTATCAAACATTGTGTGACCACATAAATATTCCATTAAATACTCTATACCAATATCTTGTGGAATGCAGGTATACAGGGAAACAACATCCAATAAGGCAAAGCAAAAAAAAATGGTTCCTCGGTACTGAAGCCATTCATTCACTCCAAAAGATGCCAGGGGTCCCTTAGTTAATATTCTGAACTCTGAGCCACAGTGTTCACAATGTGGTCTGAAAAGGTCGAAACTGGTTCAGTCTTGTAAAAGGTTGCCAACACAATAGGTCTAAATGGAGGTTTATTCCTATTTTTGTGTACATTAGGAATTCCAAAAAAGTGCCATTTTTGGAAATTCCACCTGAAGAAAAACAGAAATGTCATAATCAAAATTGCACTGACTAAACATGTCATACAAAACGTGGTCTGTGGCAGAAAAACGTCTGCTAATGGTTTCTTTTGACACTTTTGTGTAACAGGAATTATCACCCAACAAATCTAAAATTGCTCATTTGTAATCCTCAGACTTCATCAGCACTAACATCCCACCCTTGTCTGCCTTCATGATTCTGATGTCTTTACTTTTGGATAAATCTTGAAGAGGAGATCTTTCATTTGTAGTTAAATAGTAATATTTGTATTTAGTTATCAATTTGTTCCTTAATTCGTCTTCACAGATGTTGTTATAGGAATGAATGGTGCTGTTAAAGGTGGGATTGAATGTACCTCATCTTCTCAATTTGTCAGGACCTGGTAACAGTGTAAAATATTGTGCATGATATATTGCAAATAGAGTTTTCTTGCATATAGCTTGAAGTCTATCAGAAATTTTGTGACATCCACAGCAACTCACTGGGAATAAAGGAAAAACCTTTTTGTAACACAGATAGATGTTATGTGTTAAAAGTGACCCCACTTAAATTAAGCACTTCTATTTTGTAATCTAATCTAAGTGTTCCTTCTGTTTTTTCCTCTCCCTTTGCCTTTGGGATGATTGTTGGTGGACCATTTTGGAGTCCTTACCTTGCCCAATGGAGGCATTAAAAAAGGGTCAGGTGAGGCAGTAGATGGTGGGGGGCAAATTTTATTGGAATTGTTACCGGTACTAGGTGCTGCTGTAGTAATGGTATCAACAGTCCCACCAGACAAGACTTCAGCTATTGTGGTGGAACAGGTATTATGGTAACATTGTTTGCTACAGCTGGTGGTGTGAAGGTATTAGTAGTATTTAGTGAATAGGCTACTCCTTCAGCATATGCTGCAGTGCCCCTCCAAAGTTTACCCTGTTTCCTCGATATAGTCGATGCCTTCAAATGGCCAGCTAAAGCAGCAATACCCGAATACACTGTAATAAGAGATTGGAAACTACTGGAACTTTTAATTTTGTCATCAAGTACTTGTAATTGATTTCTAATGTTGCCTATCTCACTCTGGTCATTTCTGAGTAAAGCCTTCATCAATGTTACACCAATGTTGTTGTATATAGACACCAATGCCTTCATCAGTGTTACACCAATGTTGTTGAATATAGACACCAATTCAATATACAAGGAATCACCTTTTTTAACACCATTGGGAAACTTGAAAATGTGTAACCCTTGTGGTACACACTGTTGAGCAATGCACTCTTTTAAGTATAAAATTTCATATTGTAAAGTGATGAATTTGTTACTGAGTTGCTCAAGGTTGTAAATGTCATTCCTATATGTAGCAAATTCATTGATGACAAAGGAATTCTTATTGTGACTTACTGTACCAATGTTCACGTTGTTAAAACAAATGGAAAAAGGGTTCACTACATGCTTCAAATCTGAATCAAGTAGATTCTGTGTGTGCAAGCTAGTAGTGTTTCCACCATCAGAAGTATTGGTCTCTACAAGGGGGGAAGTACCTCTGCTCTGCTGCCATGGACGAATTAGAAACTGTACTACTTGGAAGCCTATAGAAACTTCTATATAAAAGCCCATCCAAAATAACTCTAGATATCGCAGGTGTGAGCTGCTGCGTAAAAGTAGCACAGTTTCTAAGTTAAGTATTTTCATGTTTTTTATACTACCTTTTATAAGCAAATTCACCTTTTAGCTACATATAGCTTTAATTAATGAATATTTATGAGTGAATTTAACTTCATTTCATGTCATTATTGGTTGGGTTTGATCAAATGTTCTTTTATGTGGCCTTTTTAAATTAAGTGTTAGATATTGTTTGCATTTCTGAAGAAGTTCTTGTTGGAATAAAGAGAACCAAAATGCTAATTTCTTCTCTGGAGCCTTGCCTTGGTTTCATTTTACTGGGTTTTTGGTTTGCTTGTCTTCTATTCCACTTAATTTTCCAGTAAGTAAATTTGCCTGTGACAAAAAAGTCACCTTCTTTTACTACTATATTAGTTCATGGGACAGAGCTATAAAATAAGCATGCAAAAAATGTGGATGACAAATTTGAGAATGTTGCAGTTATTATTTTGTTCGAAGTCTGGCACACACTTTTAAATTTCATTTACTTTGAGTACCCACTTTGTCCAATTCAGGGTTTAGGAAACCAAAGTCTATCACAGAAAGCAATGAGGAGTATGACTACAGAGGAGATGGTATGCTAGCATATAACAGAACACACACACACACACACGCACACACACTCATACATATTCTGCACATACAATTAAGGACAGTTTGTACAGCACTAGTTCATCTACTCACATGATTTGTATTGTGAAAAAAATGCACACCTGCCAAAACCTATGGGAACACAGTGAGAATGGATCCCCTTAAGATTGTCTAATGGCTGGAACGTCGAACCGCATACAGCCAAGATGAAAACATCATTTTTTTAGGACATAGAACCATTTGCATGGAGATCACTGTAGGGAAAAATTCCCATTCACTTCAATGTAAGTGCATTCCTGGAGTTGCGTATATTTAAGTAGCAGGGGGCATGGGGAGGGGCATAGTCCCCCTGCTGGAGCAAAGCAAAAACTGCTTGTTTTTTCTTTAATTTAAGTTTCTATGTTCCAAGGTCGGAGGCATGTGGTCTTGGTCATATATGGTCTGATGTTCCGGCAGTTTGACAATCTGAAGTAGACCCAGGAGAACAGACAGGTAGACATACTCCAAAATGAAGGCCACCCAGCATGGAATAATACTGATGAACCAAACATAGTAAGGCAACATTCCTAGACAGTACACCACTGTGCTGTCTTTTTTAATGACCTGACCTCAGAATGTTGCAAGTTTTGAAAGGAAATTTGTTTGAATGAAAAAAAAAACGTTAACATGAGGATCTAGGTACAGAAGGTCAGCAGGGCATATTTTCATAAGAAAAACAGACTTAATTAAGAATACAAGATACAAATAAAGGAAGACGTTGAGCTATAATTTATAAAACCAAAATAAATACACTGGACACATATTAAACACAGTATTAGTCAAGATCAGGAAACATTTGAAGAAAATGTAAATAAAGAACTTGAGTATAATAGGAAAACATTGTATATTTATTATTTATTTGCAGTTTGTATGCCAGGATAGTCCATTGGGCCATGAAGAGCCCATTTTCAATGGAGTCCTGGGGAGAATAATACATAGAATCAAAGTAAAATAAAAAGAATAAAAACAAATACATAACAGTAATACACAGAATGCAAAATACAAAATAGTAATACCATATATACAATTGATACAATGCAAGATAAAATTGTTAGAAGCAAAAATACAGTTTTTTTTTTTTTTTTTGCTAGAGCTGATAGAAACTCTAGGAGTTTATTTACAGTATAATGTAGTAGCTGTGGGGAGAGAGTAAGTTAAGGGAAGCTATGTAGGATAGGAACAGGAGCATTCTCACTGTGAAGAGAGGTATGAGTGCATTAAGGATTTGAAGGCAGAGAGACCGTCAGTGGTACGGATGAGAGGTGGGAGAGAATTCCACTGTCACGCTAGAGAAAAGGATAAAAGAAGTTTACCTGGTGGATGGGCAGGTTTATGCAATTCTACTAGGTTTTGTGATTTAGACCTTAGACATCTGTTAGGTTGATGCATTTGAAAAATAGAGGCAAGAGAAGGGCAGAGAGGGGGGCTAAAGATAATTTTGTGTGCTTGCATCAGTTGATTATAGGTAAGATAGCTGGGTAGCTCAAGCCAGTTCAATTGATGTAGGGAAATACAGTGATGGGTAGAGGATCTTTGGCCGATTGCAAACTTTGAAATTTTGTAATAGCAGGAGGCAAGTTTAGACTTAAGGGAAGATTGTAGGCTAGTGAGGATAGAGGTACCGTAAAGGAGGGAAGGGATAAGGTATGTAGTAGCTAGAGCATGCCTGGAGGAAGGAGAGATATAGCGGCTGTGGCGATAGAGTAGGCCTAGTTTCTTATGTGTTTTTTTGATATTTGCATGAATGTGGCTATCAAACTTTAGTTGATCGTCAATAAGGATTCCTAGTAGTTTAGCAGTAGGGACTATTTCGAGGACAGTATTAGTTTGGCTAGTGATAGAGAATGAGGTTTTGTCAAGGGTGATGACTCTAGATGGAGTAAATAACATTAGCTTAGTATTGGTTGCATTGAATGCCAAGTGGTTATCCAGCATCCATTGTTCAGTAGCTGTGAAGGCATTCTGGGTTAGTTTTGCTAAAGAGGAAGTAGAAGTAGCACAACAGATTATTGTTGAGCCATCGGCATATTGGATGAGGTTACTGTTAGGAATGGCATGGTGAAAGTAATTCATGAAGGTACTGAAGAGTAGGGGACCCAGAATTGAAACTTGGGGTACACCTGTGGGACAGTTTAGGAAGTGAGAATTAGCTTTTTTCCACTTGACTGCTTGTTGCCTGTTTGATAGGTAACTGGTGAACCAGTTGATAGTAGAGTGGGATAGGTTAAGTTTAGAAAGTTTAGTAAGGAGAAGGTTGTGAGAAATGGTGTCAAAGGCCTTTGAGAGGTCTAAGAGGAGGGTGAACACAATGTGACCAGTGTCACAGGCATTTTTAACAGTTTCCAGGAAGGTGAGGAGGGCAGTAGTGGTGCTGTGGCCAGGTCAGAATCCATGTTGTGTGGGAGTGAGAAAGGTATTACTTAGGAGGTAGGGTAGAAGTTGAAGGTGGATGCATTTTTCGAGAAGTTTAGAAATGGGGGATAAGATAGTAATTGGACAGAAGTGGGGGATGTCATTGTTGTTTCCTCCTTTATGGAGTGGAATAATAAATGCTTTTTTCCACAGTTGGGGGACATGGCCCTCTAAGATTGATCTATTTATTAGTATGGATATAGGATAGGCTATGGCGTCTGCTTCAATTTTTAGGAAGTAGGAGGGTATCTCGTCAGGGGCATTGGAACATGCTTTCAGCTTTAGTAATAGTTTCTTTATGTTGGAGATAGGGATGGGTTTAATGGAGAAAGAAGCAGGTAGAGAACTGGGGTTAGAGGAGTAAAAGGGGGTGTGGGTAGGTGTGTATGTCTAAGTAGAGCTATTAGAGAATGATGATGTTAGTTTAGCTATGGAATCAATGAAGAATGAGTTAAATTTGGAGGCTAATTCTAAGTCGGAGGCATTTGGGTCTGGGCGTGGGTTCTATTTTTACCTGGGTTAAGGAGAGAGGAGATTTCATTCCAGAATTTTTTTGGATTAGTATTATAGTTGGTTTGGAGTGTGGAAAAGTAGGCTTTGCGATCTGAGATGATAAGTTTATTTGCTTTGTTATGAAGCATTTTATATTTATTCATGGCAATGTTGGTATTGGTTTTATGGAAGACTTTCCAAGCTTTATCTCGGAGCCACATGACAAGTAAAGGTACTCTTAGGTAGCCATGGCACAGAGTTGCGTTTTGTGCGTATTTTTCTCCAAGGGACAAAGGAGTCAAGCAGGTGTAAGAAAGTTGTATTAAAGTAGGTAACAGCACTATCCAGGGACAGAGTTTTTAAAGGATTCCAGTTTGTTCTTTTTAGTACATCTGAGAATTCATCAAGGTTAAAGTCTTTTAGGTACTGGGTAAAGGTATAGGTATGAGTTACTTGTAGGGATGAGGGAACCTGATGGGCAAAGGTGGTCACCTAGTGGGTCTGGAAGAATACCACTATTAGTGATATAGTGGGGATGTGAGACTAGAATCCAGTCCAGGGTGCTCCCAGACAGAAGGTCTTTGGAACGTCTGGTTGTTGAGGTAATAAGTTGAGAGAATGTATAACGATTGATATTTATGGAGTTGGTAGGAGATTGAATTGTGGCCCAATTGTTGTTAACGTCTCCCAAAATTATGGTTTCATTCATAATGTTAGAAGAAACCCAGGGGAGAATGTCTTCAAGGACTGGGCCCAATTATTGTTACGTCTCCCAAAATTATGGTTTCATTCATAATGTTGGAAGAAACCCAGGGGAGAATGTCTTCAAGGACTGGGATATTGTCCCCAGGAAGGATATAAAGGGTGATAACACAAATAACTTTATGGTTGTTCTTGTGAAGAAGGGCTGAAAGTAGTTCAGCATTACCAAATTTGGGAATAGCTTTGGAGTATGGAGTAATTAGGAGGTTGGAGGAGTAAAAGAGAGCCACATATCCTCCTTTTTTGTGTGTTCTATCTTTTCTAAAGATGGAATAGCTGGGTGGAATTAATTCTGAGTCTTTTATATGGGGTTTGAGACATGTTTCAGAGTTGGAAAATATATCAGGCTGATTATGGTGAAGCCAGGCATGGAGATTGGGGATTTTATTACATATGCTTTGGACATTTAAAGCTGCAAATTGGAGGGCCCTACCAGTGGAATGGGGTGGGTAGGATGGGGGGGAGGTAGGGTTTTGTTGGAGGTAGGGTCCTGGGTTTGGTTGTATGTCACCAGAGATAAGGATAGAGATAAGGTGATGGATATGGAAGAAGAGGTATTTAAATTGTTTAGTATCTAATTTGCTGGTTGTAAGCTTAGTTGAGATAGAGCTGGTGTAGATGGTAGTAGTGTTTATAGGGTTACTTAAGATTTTATAGGGGAAGAACATAGTATTGTTGATGAAGTAAAGGCTAGGTGATATGCAGGATACTTGGGGTACATGCTGTATAAGGACTGAGTTAGTAGTATGATATGAGGGAGAGTGACTGGTATAGAGAGGTCTAGTGAGATAGTTAAGATACAATAAGGTAAGAAGGAGTAGTATTTGTGTTGATACTGTGACAGGTTTGAAGGACATGATGTAGTTTTAGGATACATGGAGAATGGGGTGTAGTAAGAAATTAGGGGTAGACTATTTTTAGAATTGTATGCAATGAAGTGGGAAGGTGATAAGAGTTGATGGGTTTGGACAGGAAGAGGTAGGTAGGTTATGGGTGTGGTAGATAATTTGATAGGGTAGTGTAGGGGTGGGTGGGGGTCTATGTAAGTATAAGTGTAAAGGTGCTGGGGGTGGGTGAGATTTGGTGGTAGGGTAGGGGAGCGTAGTGAGCCCGCAGGGCGAACGGAGCGGGTAGAGCCAAGGAGGAGAAAGAAGACTTATCAGCAATCAGCAAAACAAAGAAAACAATCAGTAAGATGTAGAGCAGCACTCGAAACGTGGTAAAGGGATGTGCAACTAGGCACCTATGCAAGGGGAGAAGCAGAATAGATTTCAAGGGTTTGGAATGTTAGAAAAACTACGGTGAGTAGCGACTTAGTTATAAATTGCTGTTCATTGTAATAAAAATGTGGTAGAGGCAAAGACATACAATTTTGTAAACTGTGTTTACATTCAAAAATGCATTTTCAAACACAGCTGATAGATACATTTACAAAATGTTATGCAAAACAGTTTGGTCCACAACAAGTGAGGTAATGTGTTGTAGTAATATCCGTACAACTTCAGAAAAAATACTATGTAAATTGGACCCCAGCAAAGCACAAGGAGGAGATAAAAGTAATAACAATTACTCAACAACACTTCAGTATGAACTTACGGTACTAAGAGTTTCACTAAATCTGTTATTCTGAACGTCAGTTAGGTATGGAGAAATTCCTAAAGATTGCAGACATGTAATCTTTAAGGGAAAGGAAAAGAGGTCAAACCCATAGTCATACATACCTAAAAATAAAGATAACAGTTTAACAGAGATTTTACAGTATAAGCAGAAGATTAGAATTGTACAAACATTAAAGGGTTAATAAGTTATAACGTTACATGTAAGAAGGTGATTTTGGAAGAATTATTGTCAGAACTGGAAATGCTGTGAATTAAAACCATATGTCAGCATGCATATATTGAAACTAGATTTATAACTGCTTGTAACTTGACATTTTAAAAATAATATAATAAATATAAACAAAGAAATAAAATAATGAGATTTGTATATAAGCAGTCCACAAGCAAGGCAAAGTAAAAAAGATAACACTGTTTTATTTAAAACAGTAAGAGCTTTCACACAGCTTCATCAGACCATCAAGAGAATGAGGTGGTCACCATTCATTTAAATAACATCCATTGGATGTTATTTATATGAATATGCAATAATATATAAAACTGAATATACACATATCTCTCACCCTATCCTGAAGTGACCGGTCCATTTTGCCAACATAGAATGACCCACATGTGGTATACCTTGCTGAGAGAACACATATATGGCATTAGAACTAGATCTCTGACTAATGCATTATCTAAACATGTCATGGCCCAAGGTACTAATCATAATTTCAAATTTAAGGTAATAGATGAGGTGACGCCAACTATACATGAGGGTGATATAAGAAATTTAACAGAAAATAAAGAGGTTAAATGGATCATAAGGCTTAGAGCTGATAGAGAGAAGGGTTTGAATGAAAGAGCATCCATTAAACCTATCCTAAAGCGGAGGAAACTCTCATTAAGTAATGGTGCAGAATGTGTATATTGTGCACGTTTACTATAGTGTGTATATGTTATGAAATTAGTATTTATTAGATGTTTATGTGTACTCATACTTTGACTGCACTTATGTGTATTCAGTTTTTAAGAACTCATGAATTTATAGTTAGGATGTATTTTTCCCTAAACTAGTTAATATATGAATTAAATTGTATTATATAGAATGTTTTTAATTTATAGATCTATTGTATTATTTATACATCTAAATTTATTTATTTGTACTATTGTTGTTAGGAGTCTAAATGATAGTTTTAATGTATTTGTAGTTTCATTTTAAATAGTTAATTGATCATTAAGTGAATATGAATTGATTGGCCAATGGATGTCATTTAAATGATTGGTGACCACCTCATTCTCTTGATCGTCTGTTGAAGCTCTGTGTGAAAGCGCTTACCATTTCAAATAAAACAATGCTATCTTTTTTACTGAAGTTTTGGTTATTTGCCTTGTTCATGGACTACTTATATACAAATCTCATTATTTTACTTGTTTTGCTTGGCTGTTACCACGTTTACCCCCTGCGGTGCAATTTTATGCTTATTACTTTATAAACAAAGAAGTGTTTTTGGTATAATTTATGTAGGTCTATCTTCAGCCTTTGATAAGGTCACACTCAAAACACTGATCAATAAATTAGGACAATTAGGTATTGATGTAATCTAGATAAAATTGATAGCTTCATGACTTACAAACAGGTCATAGCAAGTATCATGCAGAAATTTGACTGGTGAAATTCTAGGTTACAAGCAGGGTGTCCTATATGGCTCTTTCCTGGCCCATACGTGTTTAGGTTGTATCTTTCAGATTTATCTTTTTCATTTGAAATGTTTGACAGTCTACATGAAGGTGACTTCAAAATGGGAAAACTGATTACAACTGTTATAGAAAAGCCATGTCTGCAAAGCAACTTAACAAAACTAACCAGTTGGGCACAGAAGAATAATATGCTAATACATACATCAAGAACTAAGCATATGAGATTTGAGTAACGTAGATTAAAGGATGGATATTTAATAAAGAACACAGTGAGTGAAACTGTAGATTAATTTAAAAATGTGGGTATATGGCTAGATCCTGCCTTGAGTGTGCGTGTGTTTTTTTTAAATATATCAAACCAATTAATTAATGATAGTTATGCAGCTATAGGCTTTATAAAGAATTTATAAAGTCTATGGAATAAAGAAACACAAAATTATTGATATCATTTACATTAGACCCACACTAGGGTATGGAATATGAATATGAAAACTACATATAGGGGTCTTATTACTTTAAAAAATGCATTTGTAACAAAATAAGGGCTAACATTACAGAAGTGACTTCAGAGCAACTGATAGTTTATTTTTTAATTGTACATACCTTGCTCAGCTCGTCCCACTCCCTCCTATGGCCTCACTCTGCTCCCCTGCCTTGCCCCCAATTCCCAGCTGCCCCCACTACTCCTACATTTACACCTACATAACCCCTTCCACCTTCCAATCACAATGCTTCACACACCCAACAACCACCCTATAACCTAAATTAGCTAATCAAAACCTATAATTAATCTCTAGTACATATCAAACAGCCTTCAGTATTTATTTATTTATTTTACATTTGTTGACCGGGCTAGTCTAACTGGATATATGTCCATTTTCAGTAGAGGCCCGGGGAGAAAAGCTCCAAGCATGAACAGTGACAAAGTTAACAATATATAAAAAGACATGTAAAATCACAATACAGAGGCAGTATTTGTCAAAAGAAGAACTATAATAATAAACTTAGAGCTATAAAAATTATACTAAAAAATTAAGCTAAAAAAATTATACTAACTACAATAGTAGATATTAGTAAAACCCAATTAAGAGAGAAAAAGCCCTTATGTTTTATCCTCTAACTATGAAGAAAAGAGTAGTAACTCGATTTGGAGGCATAGGTTAGTGGAGTAGGGAAAGGGGTAAGAGCAGGAAGGGGAAGAAGGTATTAGTCTGGGTTAGCACATGGACAAAGCCAATTAGTTTTAAGATGTTCTTTAAGATGTTTTTTAAATAGAGAAGCAGAAGCAAGGGTTGATGATTCAGAAGGAAGCTGTTTCCAGTTTTTACCTACTGTATTTGAGAAAAGTGAGTCACCAGTTTTGTTGTTAAATTTAATTGAGGAAACTAGGAGCTTATTAGCAGAGCATAGGGTAGCTAGATTTTTATATGGTATAATCAGATTAGTGAGGATAGGGGTGTTGGGGTGGTAAAGGATCTTCTGAGTGATAAGTAATTGTTGACAGAGTATATGGTTCTGCAGTTCTAGCCATTCAAGTTGTTTGAGGTTGAGGCAGTGGTGAGTTTTAAAGGGGGAGCATGTAATGAATCTAGCTATGCTATTATAACAGGTGGAAAGTTTGGAGAGGTTGTTTTTGGATAGGTTAGTATATATAGCAGAGGCATAGAAAAGGGTAGAAATGAGGTGGGTCTGGGTAATAGTTTCCCAGGCAGAAGGGGTAAGGAAGGTTTTTATTCTGTAGAGGGTACCAAGTTTTTGTTAACAGACTTTATGGTGGAGTTGATATGGGCATCGTAGTTGAGACGATTATCAATTGTTACACCTAGTATGCGAGTTGTAGTATCTGGGGTTATGTTGGTAGCATTGTTGGAGGTTACAGAGAAGAATGGATTAGGTGATTTATGAGTTGGAGTAAAAAGCAGTAGTTTTGTTTTTTTGGGATTTAGGAGGAGGCAGTGTTGCAGAAACCAGTTTTCAACATTATGGAAAACAGTTTGGGTAAGGGACTGGAGAGAGGCTATATTCTTAGCTGTACAGATTAAGGTGGAGTCATCTGCATATTGAATGCAGGTGGCTTGAGGTATATTCATGTGTAGATTGTTAATAAATAAGGAAAAAAGAAGGGGACCTAAGATAGAGCCTTGGGGTACTCCAGTATTTACTGGAAGTAATGAAGACAGATTATTATCCAAAGTACTGCTTGCTGTCTATTTTCCAGATAAGATCTAAACCATTGTAATGCTTGTGGATTAAGAAAATGGGCCTTTAATTTGTCTAGAAGTAAGTTATGGTTAACCATATCAAAGGCTTTTGACAGGTCAATAAATAGTACAGAGGAAAAAGAGTTATTGTTACGATTTTTATTTATAGAGTCGGTGAAGGATAAGAGGGCAGTCGTTGTGCTATGGAATGGTCTGAAGCCATGTTGGCAGTTTGCTAGTAGGTTATTTTGTAGTAGGTGGTTAAGTAGTTGTTTGTGAATACACTTTTCTATTATCTTAGCTAATGGGGGAGTAGGACAATAGGTCGAAAGTTAGAAAGCTCAATAGAAGATCCACCTTTATGTAGTGGGAAGATGTGGGATACTTTCCATATGGTAGGGATTTTGCCTTCTGAGATAGTTCTGTTAATAAGGATAGAGATGGGATAGTCTGTGGCTTTTGCGGCAATATGTAGGTATTCAGATGGGAGACGGTCAGCAGAAGGGGTGCAAGGTTTCAGTTTTTGAAGTAGCTTACAGATGAGAGATGTTGTTACAGGTTGTATTTGAAAGGCAGGAGTTGAAATCTTGGAGGTATTTAGTGGGGAAGCAGTAAAAGGAGGTAAAGAATTGGCTAGGGTTTGAATGGCTTCTGTAAAGTAGTTATTATCAGGGATCTGGTTGGCGTTATTATGGTTGAAACCTGCTGGGGAAGGAGTAGTAGAGCGACCTGGCTGAAGAAGTTTGTTTATCCCTGACCAAAATCTTTGTGGAGTTTGTTGACTGGTTTGTTGGAGGTGAAGGTAGAAGTATTTTTTTGTCTCTAAGAATATCCTTCTTGGTGGCATTTCTTAACTGTTTATAGTGGAGGTGATCTGATGGACATTTGGTAGATCTCCATGTAGCCCAGATTTTATTTCTGTGGAGCATCTTTTGCCTAGTATATACCCAATCACTAAGCATGCATTACCAATACCCTATCCTCACACTAATCACATATTAAACAAAATCATATACCTGCTTTACCCAACATCCACAGATAATCCAACAGATATAGCCAACATATTGGCCAACAGATTCAGTGCCACCCCCCCCCCCCCCCCCAGGGCCTTATCACAATACCAGATGAAAGCCTGATACCCACCATTTCTGCAGCACAGGTAAAAGCTGCATTGTCCAAAGCCAAGAATACAGCATCCATGGGACCTGATAATAACCCTGGCTGCATCCTACATGAGGTACAAAGTGAATTGGAAGTCCAAAAATCATGTAAAGAGGATACACCAGGACAATCGAAGCCAACCAAAATCTGAAAATAGACTTTTATTGAGACAAGTATAAAAATGAGTGAGCGCTTTCACGTCTCCTGGACGCTTCATCAGACTTAATTAACCATCACTACAACACATCTTTATATAATAGTAGGATATCTCCTATCGGAGAACTGACACAATACTCAATAAGGAAAGTAGTTAATTAATAAAAACAGATGCAGAGTAAATAAAGCACTCTATTGCTAATAGTTACTATGCAGCTTATATGATGAACATTAAGAACAAATTCATGTACTAAAAAACACATATATATATAATTACAAAAGTGCCTGTGCATATCAAAACTTAAGACAAAAACATATAAGTATAAAAAAGTGTAAAAATAAGAAAATACATACACTAATAAAACACTCCAAAAACTTTAAAAACTGATGTTTAAAAGCTAATTACTTATGTTTAAAAGGCCTGTCTGCCAAGAAAGGTCTCAAGGAAACTTTATCATTAAGGCCATGTCCTCTATCTGCTGCTAGTTTAAGTATCCATTTGATCTCTCTCTTCTCTACATTATTACGTATGCAGCCTAATCTCTCAGTCCTATAAACATGTTCCAACACTAGGAAACTAAAAATATGTGTACTGTCTCTATGTAGCACATGGTATGCTGAGAGATTAGGCTGCATACGCAATAATGTAGAGAAGAGAGAGATCAAATGGATACTTAAACTAGCAGCAGATAGAGGACATGGCCTTAATGACAAAGTTTCCTTGAGACCTTTCTTGGCAGACGGGCCTTTTAAACAAAAGTAATTAGCTTTTAAACATCAGTTTTTAAAGTTTTTGGAGTGTTTTATTAGTGTATGTATTTTCTTATTTTTACACTTTTTTATACTTATATGTTTTTGTCTTAAGTTTTGATATGCACAGGCACTTTTGTAATTATATATGTATATGTTTTTAAGTACATTAATTTGTTCTTAATGTTCATCATATAAGCTGCATAGTAACTATTAGCAATAGAGCGCTTTATTTACTCTGCATCTGTTTTTATTAATTAACTACTTTCCTTATTGAGTATTGTGTCAGTTCTCTAATAGGAGCTATCCTACTATTATATAAAGATGTGTTGTAGTGATTGTTAATTAAGTCTGATGAAGCGTCCAGGAGACGTGAAAGCGCTCACTCATTTTTATACTTGTCTCAATAAAAGTCTATTTTCGGATTTTGGTTGGCTTCGATTGTCCTGGTGTATCCTCTTTACATGATTTTTGGACTTTTGTTTCTTTTTGAAGGGGATACTTCATCCTGATTCATGTTTATTTGCTTTTTTACAAAGTGAATTGGCACCACATCTGTGTGCCCTGTTCAATCACAGCCTTATGTCAGGCTATGTCCCTAACGAATGGTGCACTGCTACAGCCATCCCACTCCATAAAGGGGGAGCAACTACCGTCCCTGGGAACTATTGCCCCATTAGCCTGACAAGCCTGGTAAGCAAAGGTATGGAGCACATCATGATGGACCTGCTTAACAAAGATATAGGCAATCTCCAAACTCATGAACCTACACAGTTTTGCTTTGTCAAGGGGAGATCCTGCCTGCTGAACCTGGTTGATGTCTTTGAGGCAGTGACCAAGGCTGTGGATGAGGGTAAGGCAGTGCATACAGCCTACCTCAACCTGGCCAAGGCCTTTGATACCATTCCACACTCAGGTATCATTGATAAACTCACCAAACTAGGCATCAATCCTTACATCACTAGGTGGGTTGCAAGCTGGCTCACAGACGGGACCCACAGAGTGAAAGTCAAGTCAGACTGTCAATCAGTCATGACTGGAGTCCCACAGGGCTCAGTCCTGGGCCCTCTCCTGTTTGGCATCTACTTCTCAGAAGTCCAGGCGAGCACAGAGGGACTCTGGCTGACCAAGTTTGCTGATGCCTGCAAGCTAGGAGTCATTATTAACTCCCCAAGTGATGCAGGCATCCTATAAAAGGGCCTCTCTGAGACCAATAACTGGTGTTGGAACCATGGCCTGAAGACCAATGACTGGTGTTGGAACCATGGCCTGAAGACCAATGACTGGTGTTTGAACCATGGCCTGAAGCTTAATGCCAAAAAATGCGTTATCATCCCCTTTGGAAAAAACTCAGTTCCCTCGAATTACCACATTGATGGGAGTCCACTGAACACTGAAGGGGCCATAAGAGATCTGGGCACCCAGGTTGACAGCCACCTCACCTTCAACTACCACATTGCCACTGTGGTCAAAATGTCCTTCTACATGGCACATCTTATAACCAAAGATTTTGCGCCCAGGAAGAAAGATGTCATCATCCCTCTCTACTCATCCCTCATTAGACCAACCATCGAATATAATGTCCCATTTGGCATGTACCTGAACAGACACCTACAACAGCTGGAGAGGCCACAAAAGTATCTCACAAAAAGAATCCTAGGCCTTAAACACATGTCCTACATGGACAGACTCAAGAAACTTCAGCTGTTCTCAATCTCTTATCGTCTACTTAGAGATGATCGCTGCTTGACTTACAAAGCCATGTCCAACCCAGCCCTACTTGAAATGCTACACCTAAAGTAATCCCAGTTCCCCCACACCACATGCTCCAGATATCATAACCTCTTTACCACAATTAACAGAACATGCTGGAGGGACAGGTTAATCTCCCAAAGACTGCCCATACTCTGGAATAAGCTTCCCATTCATGTCAAGCAGAGCATCTCACTGTCCCTCTTCAAGAGAAATCTTGGCAAGTGGATGGGTAACAGAAAGTTCACTCCAGGGATCATTCCGTTTGCACTACTGGATAAGGGCACTGTGAACTAACATCTGGTGGCACAGTGCCTGGGCAATTTTTTTTTGGGCTAAGCTTGTAAAGGCTCCAGCGCCATTAGCCTAGTACACACCTATGAACCTATATGTTACTTTACGAAATTCCAACCCCACTCCTCATATTAATAGCTGCACAGCTCACATCGTAACATGCACATCTTAACACCACATGGCAACAGCAAACCCCCACAACTCCCTACTCACCAAAACAAATAGAAACTTCCATTATCATTACTTCTACCATCTTTAATATTGCGACCACCTCTTTTTACACATTGCACCTTGTCCCCCTCAAAACACAATATCCTACATCACATACATATGATAAAGCATTACAATGATACATAAGTTCATAGTGAAGATATACATCCCAACCCTGGTCCTCCAACAACACCTATCAACCTACCATCAACCCCACTAAACCTCACCAGAAAATAATTCCAGTCTGCTAATACTAAATATAAATCTTAGAAGTATTGTCAGTAAGACCAGTGAACTCCACACCACCCTCTCTCACACTACTCATCCGATATAGTTGTCTTAACAGAAACATGGCTTAAATCAGAGATCAACAACAATGAGATAAGACCCCCTGGCTATAACATGCATAGACAAGACTGGATAGGAAAAAGAATCAGAGGTGTAGCCATACTATACAAAAATAATCTAACCCTCAAAGCTGTAGACATAATCATCCCAGATGTCACTAATGCAGAAATACCATTAACTAAACGTTTACTTAATTCCAAAAAGCAAATAAACATAGTAGGTGTCTACATTCCACCAGGGAATAATATACCTGCCCTAAAACACATCCTACAATGGACACATAAGCTCCTTCCCCAAGGAACAATTATATTTGCAGACTTTAATATTGATTGGTATTCCTGTAACTCAAACACACCCATAAACTACATTTCTCTGTATGGCTTCTCCCAACTAATCTAACACACTACCAGGATAGACAAAACATGAAAAAAGAATGAATCCTAGATTGGATGCTCACCAATCAACCCAACCTCTCTCAAAACAGAGGCTGTCTCTCTGACAACCTTAGTGACCCCCCCCCCCCACCACCACCTTTCTACTCTGGCAGCAAATAAACTCTTCCAAAACCCATAATATCAGCAAATAAGAAAAAATATATAAATCCCCAAGAGTTCATATACACACTCAAAAGCTGCAGATGGGCACCTCTCAAATACCTCCCATTAGACAAGGCAGTGGAGTTATTTAACTTCACCTTCCTTAACATCCTAAATAAGCTTGCCCCACCTAGAACAATTAGGATAAAACCCAACAACATCCCATGGCTAACCAAAGAAACAAGAGCTCTACTAAAAGCAAGAGCCAAAGCCTCCCACAATTGGTGCCATAACAAATCACTAACCAGTTGTCAGAAATACCTAGAACTAAGAAATTCTGCCAAAAACATATAAAACAAGACAACAAAGAATATTATGCTATAATACAACTAGAACACCAATGAAACCCACAAAAGTTCTGGTCAGCAATCAAGAAAATCCTTCAGCCTGGTCAAATCACTACCCCCTCCCCAAACACTGACAACACCATAGATGACATACCCACACAGTTTAACAAATTTTTCACCAATTGTATACTCAAACTAACAAACACTAGCCACTTCCCCACACCTCTTTCTCCAGCACAAAACGACAATAACTTCTCTCTACAATCTATTCCTACTGCCACCATAAAAAAAAAAAAAACTCAAACCAACAACCCTAGCTGCAGACAACCTACCCGCAGACTATCTCAAAATCACTGCAGAAACCATTGTGTACCCTGTCACCATCCTTATAAACCACTCTATCACTGAACAACAGGTCCAAACTATCTGTAAAATAGCCCACATCATTCCACTGCATAAAGGCGGCAGCTCTATAGAGCTTTCAAGTACTATCCAATTGCTATCCTCTCTCCACTATCAAAAGTTCTGGAAAAATTGCTAGTCAGTTCAAATTCAACTCTCACCTACAACTAAATATCAAAAAAACTCATCAAAAACTTGGTATGCTCTACCAACAAAATAAATACCTCACACCTGCTGCCAAAATCACACTCTCTACTTCATTTCTTATCCCCTCCCTTCTCTATGGAGCTCCACTCGTAACTAATCTACAGTCCTCTCTAAAAACACAACTTTCCTCTTGCTACAACAAAATAGCCAAGTTCGCTACCAACCACAATTCCTGCACCCACCACTGTTCCTCTCTCCAGAAACTAAAATGGTTAGAGCTACCCAGCTATCTCACATACACGCAACTAACTGTTGCTCACAAGCTCATTTTCAACTCCTCTCTCTGTCCCTCCCTTTCGTCAGCCTTTAAAATGCACCTTCCTGATAGAGTATTGAGGTCCAACAGTCAAAATCTATTAGAAGTCTATAAACCTACTCGTCCCCCAGGGAAAAATCTTCTATCTTATGGCCTTGCTCGCCTTTGGAGCTCTCTACCACCATCCATCCGCACCACCTCTAACCATTTTATTTTTAAAAGATCTCTCCATTCTCATCTAGTATCCAGGTTGGAATGCTCTTGCTCCCATCCCACATAGGTAATCACTTGCAATTCCCATCTTTCCCCCTTTGCCTTGTTTCCTCCTGCATTTCTCCTTATTATTTACCCATAACTAATGCATATTATCATTCCTCTGATTGGGAAAAATGCACTAGGCCACACCTCCTAAGGGTTTGCTTCACAATATGTTATTATTTCTCAGTAGTGTCATACAGTGCTTCCTAATATGATACACATTCTAAATATTTCATGCAATATTTTTCATGTAATATTCCTTTGTATGTACAATCTATTAATTTTATCAGTAGTCTGTATTATTCTTGTTTTTGCTGTACTACTTGAAATTGTTTTCTTGCATCAAAACTTTTGTATTATAATATAAATTGTATAACTGGTATGAATTACTCTACTGTAACCTATTTAGTTGTGGAGCTTTTCTCCCCAGGACTCCATTGAAAACAGGTTCACTTTGGCGCAATGGACTATCCTGGTAAACCAACTGCAAATAAATAAATAAATAAAATAAAATAAAATAAAAAAATGCTTCCATACACAATTCCTCCACTATCTCCTCACTAATAATCTACTATCCAAAATTCAACATGGATTCCACCCGCATCATAACACAACCACTGCCATTCTAAGCTTCACTAACTCTGTCAGCCTTCTCAGAAATGAAGGTAACCTGGTCTCATCTATCTTTCTGGTCTCATCTATCTTTCTGGACCTCTCAAAAGCATTTGGCACAGTCTCATACCCCAGACCTTTAAAAACACTATCAGAATTTAAAACCAGCCACTCCACACTCACCTAGTTCTAGAACTATCTCACTGGGAGGCAGCAAGCAGTCAAATGAGGCAACTCCCTCTCCCCACTGCTGTCAGTCACCTTAGGGGGTCTCACAAGGATCCATTCTCGGCCTTCTTCTCTTCACATTATTCACTAATAGCCTACATACTGCCACTAATGAAACCATGTTAATACAATACGCTGATGATTTACCTTAATTTGTGCAGCCCCAGCACTCCACCATCTTCAGGAAATAACACAGAAAGCCTTCTCTAAAGTAGAAGCCTGACTAACCAATGCCCAGTTAATACTCAATCTCAATAAAACAAAACTCACCCTGTTTCATCATACAAGATCCCCAGACCCCACTTTGCTATTCAAAATCACCTCAGCAAACAATACCATCATTACCCCAGTCTCCCACACCAAACTCCTGGGAGTAGGAATAGCCCAAAACATGAACTTAGCTCTCCATATAAATGAAACATTCAAAAAAGTCCACAAGAATGGGTAGCCTGTACAGGAACAAAAGTTTCCTCACAGACAAATCTAAAATATCCATTGCCAGAACCCACCTCCCTCCACACTCCTATATGGATCTCCCATCCTTACTAACATCAAGAAAGCTTACACAAACAAACTAGATAGCTGTTATAATAAAATAACAAAGTTCGCTACAGATGTCAGCTATGGATCCCATCACTGTCATGCTCTCAAAGAATTCTCATGGCTAGAATTCCCCAACCTACTAATTTTTAACTAGCTGTCCATGGCCCACCAAATATTCAATCAACCTGAAAAAACACCCGCTCTCAAAGGCCTACTTACTCACTATTCCAATTACCAGACCCTGCGCTCCAGTAACAAATACCTAGTAAACATCACTAAAAGTATCAATAATGCTGGTGACTCGCTATACTCAAACAGTATTGCCAAAATCTGGAGCACCCTACCCGTCAATATTAGATCCACCATCAGCACCACCAAGTTTGAGAAACTACGAAAAGATCACCTGACATCTACCTGGCTCTGCTCATGTGCTAACCCTGGATAACTTATAAATCCTATATCCCCTTGTCTTCCTTACAGTTGTAAACTGTATTCTGTCAGATGACACACTAAATGTACTGTAGAGACTTAAGAAATTGTATGACATGCTGTACTGCATTTGTACTTTGTGTTAATCTCATCTCTCATGTATATATTTTTGTTGATTAATCTCCTATGTATATAAATTGCTTTACTGATCTCTGCTAGACTGTAAGTAGATACATATAAGCTGTATAGTAAACTTGTTCTTTGTTGTACTAGACATGTATTAGTAAAAATGTACTTTGCTGGAGCTTTTGTCCTCGAGCCTCTACTGAAAATGGACACCGGTGTCCAGTCAGACCATCCTGGTAAACAAATGTTAAATAAATAAATAAATAAAAGAAAGCTAGCATGATTAAATTAAAGAGTACAGCAGAAATATCCATGGGTGAGAGAGTTTATGTTATTATGAAAGATTAAAACATCTAAACTTATACAGTGTATAGATGCTTGAGAAGAAACCTTTTTTATTTATTTAGGTCATTTAAGGAAATTTTCCTCCAGGGTAACATGCAGTTATCAAAGAGTAATACAGAAGTATGAACAACCTGTGTAGGAGATAATATAGGAATGAGAATTATACTAACTGATCCTTTTAGACAGTAGCTGATCCCTGGAATAGACTACCAATTTTATTAATGGAAACACTAGTTTAAATATTATTAAGAGTAACTTGGAAACTCATTATTGGGGTAACCATTTTGGCATATGGACTGGGTATAGGGCACTACTGGCCATTTTGGAAATATTTGTACGCATGTATATTGTTTTTTTTTTTTACTGCAGTGTTGTGCTGTTACTACTCTGGAGCCGGGGTCATGGCTGAGAATGGAAATTTGATCAGCTCACATATCCAGTTACCAAATTAAATCAGTAAATAAAATAAATAAAGTATCCCTACTGTGTACAAGATCTTACTGTTGGAAAATGTGTGAATCATGGAGGAAACCAAGACATTTTGCTAAACTATACAAGGCAATGCAAAGAAATAACAACATACATTGCAAACAACTCAGGAAATTTAGGCAGAAGTATCCAAGGAAGTAGAAAAATGTTGCAGGGACTAAGAAAATAAAAAATTATAACTCAGGCAACTCAAAATTTTCAGAAGGTGAAATAAACTGTGACACATATGCATACGCAATATTAGGATGAGAGCACCACAAAGTACAAATTATCTAATGACATTAAACCAGAAGGTAAACATGCTTAATGAAGCAGGTGCCTCAGTCAATATGTTTGTCAGAAGAAGGTTTCTGGAGATTAAATCCATAATCAATTTTATATAAAGCAAACAATAAAAAAAGTGTTCATAATTCACAAAAACTGTTACCTACATGATATATGACAAAACAGTACTGCATTTTGGACATACTAAATACAAATTTTAAAAACCTATGGAGTTACTCCACATCGAAGTAATGTAATTGTCACTTCTTATATATAGTGAATAAGGGCAACAAAATGAAACACACATGTTGAACAGCCTACTTGGGGAGTATAAAGAACTATTTGAGAGCACTGGCAAATTGAATGTGTACCCCTTTAAACTACACACAGACCACAGAGTGCCACTTGTAGCTTAGAAACAAAGAGTTTTTACAAAAACAGAAGATGAGATCAAACACCAATAAAGGCATGCAAAAGGCCATTTAGTAGGTCTATATTACGTTATCAAATACTCATGTATTCAAAAACGTAATAGTCAAACCCTAATTGTCGAAACCGTCAAACGTCGAACAACAAAAAAGTACAAAAACCCTCCTAAACAAACCATTTAAATACTGTAAGCAGGGGGCAAGCCCCCCAACACCCCCCACCCCCACTACTTAAATATACCAACTCCAAGATCGCCAAACAGTGCAGAGAATGTAAAACTTTCATTTCCACACTGCACAGAGATCTCCATTGAAAAGTTTGACATTTGATGTTTTCGACAATTAGGGGTCGACTATTACGTTTTTGATTAAAGAGTATTTGATAACGTAATATAGACCCCATTTACTGTAACCAGAACAAACAGCCTTAATGGAGAATGCTCATCAAGAAACATGAGACGGTGATTAATATGGGACCATAAAGAGTAAAGAAAATCAGATGATTTTTGATTGCAACCACTAATTGAAGACACTGCCTAACAAGACTATTCATTTCTTAAATCTGTTGATCAGACTGCTGAATCTTGCAATGATTAAGGCATAGATAGCACTATTATGTTTGCCCTCAGATTTTAGCTCTGCTTCTCCAAAATGTTTTCTCTATACATTTAGTTCCATTTAGGTACATACACATTACATAAATCATCTAAGGCTACACAAATATCTTAGTACTAACTCTAGGGGACTGCTATGTGAAGATATCATATTTTGAGAAATCACAAGAATTCCCTCTTTCAGACTCATTAATATGATTTTTAAAAGCCAGTACTACAGTTTTAATCCTTACAGAATTATTCCTTGCTGAGACAGACAGGAATGTTGGATATGACTTTGATTTTGTTGAAGCAGTCATATACAAATTGTATATGTATGCAATATTGGCATCCTTTATGTAGATGAAAAATAAAAACAAGTGTATACTCAGAGACATAACCTCAGAACACACAACCAGAAAACAATATTTTTTCCAGGGGACAAGCACTTCTACACCACCATGTGGGGACAGCACCCCCACACCCCTGCTGCTTAAATATTTCAACTCCAGGATCACAAATTACTGGGGAAAGAGCATATTCCCCAACCCTGGCATTATAGAAATCTTGAACAAATGTCAATCAGTTGTTATGTCATCCAAACTGTGTTGATTAAACAGCTCTTGACTATACCAATGATCATCTTAAGCAATGACTGTCTTATATTTGAGTTTGTGATGCTCCATTGAAAACTCAATCTATCAAAAGATAACTGATTGAGCAGAACTGATTGATCCTCTGCCAACTGAATGATAAAGAAAAAATAGTTTAAATATGTATTTTGCATGGGGATACCCCCTGATAATTATATACAAAAACTCCAAGATCACAATACAGAGGGGAATAGGTAAATGTCCTGATCCCCACTGTGCTGCAATCTCACACTGAAAAAAGCCAGAGCATGCAATCAGCAGATTTTTGATCAGCTTTACTGGCTTCTTTTGCAGTGTGACACGTTGACTTCTCAGTGGGTTGAATGTAACCCCTGTAGATATATATATATATATATATATATATATATATATATATATATATATATATATATATATATATATATATATATATATATATATATACACACACACACACATATAAAGCATGAATGACTGAAATATTGACGTTAACAGGGCCACCACAAAAGGTTGACTTTGCAAATGTCGACACACTACTTTGCATCTGCTGACAAAAATCTCAATGGATGCAACTGACTATATATATATATATATATATATATATATATATATATATATATATATATATATATATATATATATATAGATATGTATATACTAACTCCAAGATTACACAATGTTGGGGAATGTGCATATTTCCCAACTCTGAGAATTGTGTATTCTCACATACCTGTCGACCATCTGTATAGGTGTCTAAATTTTTGTCGACTAAACAGATGTTGACCAAAAGGGGATATATATATATATATATATATATATATATATATATATATATACACATATATGTGTGTATGTGTGGGAGGGTTGTGTATAAATAGATAGATAGATTTTAAGCCTAGTCAGTTTCCCTTTTTGTTTGAAATAACCTATACTATTTGGTTATAGACAGGCCTTAGCCATCCCGTGGTCGACAATTATATATTACCCCTAATGATAATAACTTGGATTATGCCATAGATAATCTGAGAGGACCCATGTATGGGATAAAGCATTTAAGAGATGCATCTATTCATTATTAGTTCAGAGGGTAGTCTTGGGGTAAATTTTCTGTTTCCCATCCAAAGATGTAAGTTAGTTGCAGTTGGAAATGGACAGGGATGAACTTTATATATATATATATATATATATATATATATACATACATAGATATACACACACACACACACACACACACATATATATATATATATATATATATATATATTATGGATGGGTTACACTCACTTGATCAATTACAAAACAGTATCAGGTACTTTGTCATTATTACAACTGAGTTGAAATAAAAATCCACAAGGGATGAACTGTGTGTCAACCAAAGACAACAATGATATGAAATAAATGCAAACGCACAGAAACACAGCCGATAACCTTAACAAATAATACAAAAAATACAAATAAAACAAAAATAAATTGATAAGTGCTTTCACACTTAAAATAGTGCTTCATCAGACCATGATACAGAAACCTAGTCAAACACTTTTATAGTGATGTCATCATTCTAATTCATTCAAATGAGCAAATCACAAGCCTTATACAATTTAATACTTAAAACATTATTTAAAGAGTCCTCTCCTTTTTAGAACTGGTTTCAGAGAAACCCTACCATTTAAACGTGGGTACTTGTCAGCCTGCAGTGTAATAATCCAATGCAACTCGGGTTCTTCTGTATAGTTTCAAAAATCACGCCCCCCCCCTCCCGAGGGCTCATCCATACCCTCTCAATCACTCTAAATAATGAGTGATTATCCCCCTTTTCAACAACATGTTTAATCAGTGAATTTCTGTGATCATGTCTTCGTACGCAATAAAGATGTTCTCTTATCTTAAAAGTATCAGTTTAAAGGTGTGTACACTTATGCAACCAGCTTATTGTACGTTTTTTTTTTTTTTATATATATTTTTTCCCCTAACAGATTTGTTTGTTTTTCAATTGAATTGTACAGGTTACAGGTCACTTTAAAGCTGGGAAAAGTTTTGAAATTATTTATTGTGGTCTCATTTTTTTATATCATAAAAACCTGGCATTTAACAGGGGTGTGTACACTTTTTATATTCACTGTATTTTTTTAATTTCCAACATGTTGTTTATGTCACTCTTTAGGCCAGTTTGTTTCACACTATCAAGTTATTTTTTTTTAATTATCACACTCAAGTGATTGCCTGAAAATAGTGTTTCTCTTTTTTTCCTTAACCAACTTTTGTAGACTGTTTGCAACATAAAACGAGTCAAAGGAGTCACAACATGCAAAATAAACTACTCCTAAACTATTACAGTTAAAATTACCTTTTCCACTGAGGGTCTATTTTTTGTTGACCATTTATTGACTAGTTAAAAAAAACATTTCCAATATCTACAGAAACCCAAGGGAATCAGACCTATTTTTTTTTTTACTTGTGCTGTTGCCATTATTTGTCAAGTCTTATCTGCCCCTTTCAAAATACCCTTTAAACTGGTATCCCTTGTGTAAACAAATTTGTGTTTTATTCTGGTATTTTAATAGGTTAGGATTACCTGACAAAATTTGCCAGCTCTTTATATGAATCTGTTTAATCATGGTATTGTCCAGGCAAAATTCTTCTGTAACGTGATATGGTCAGCTTTGTATATAATTAATGTTTTTTAGAATGTTTATGATATTTCTGAATATGTTTGTGATTGAAATTCTAAAAATGATAAAGTCTTGAGTGATGTTGTAGTTCCTGATGTTTGGAGAGTTTTCTTTGGCCAAAATATTCAGTATTTAGTATTTCCCTATATGCAATTGCAAAACAGTGTAGTGACCTGGACATATTTCCTTTTGTGCAATGTTCTGCAGTCCTAAAGTTAGTCAGTTTATAAAGGTTCTTCTGCAAAGTGGTTCTATGTTTGCATTTGTAAGAGATTTTTACCATTTGTTTGACTGGATGGGACTTGATCTCTTAATTAATATCATAGAGTCCCAAAGAGCTGTGTATTTGACATACTGATATGATCACCTGTGTGTGTGTTTGGGTATAGATAGCTCGACAGATATAGATATGATTATATCAGCCATAGTTGAAAACCTCAAAAAGTTAACAAAAAAGTGAAAATCAAGACTGAAACAAAATAAATTTGAACAAACTTAAAATTGAAATAAAAAATAAAACTACACACATCACAAATAGACAACAAATGATTTGCTTTTGTGCTTATTTATGCTAAAAAGAAAAAAAGTTATCTTCAGACATGCTTTGAATAGGGGCTTTATGGTAAAGTTACAAGAAAGTTAGGGTCAGGATTAACACACATGAGTAATAACAGACGGGGCCTGTTGAATGACTCTGTCTCAAAAAAGATCAGGGGATCCATCATTCATGGACTCATTCTTTCAATCTCTAATACCCACTTTATTCTTGCCTACTCATTTCAAATGTTTTTTTGTTATCCTGCTGGCTGAACAGCCAGCAAATAATGAATACCCAGCCGTATCTGGACAAATCTGAGGCAATGATATGACAGACGAGACTTAGACTATGATCACACACAAACTGCTATTCTTTGAGGAGATACGAGTTTCGAAAAACCTTGTCTGAGTCTAAACATAAACTGTTAGTCAACAGTACACCTACTAAATGTTACTGAATGAATGATTAAAATACAAAAACATCCAAAACTACTATCTCACCTTCTCAATGTTTAGGGGCTGAATTAATGTACATGGTTAGGCAACAAACATCTACTGTCTAATTACTCAAAGTCCTGTGACTATATTCAGTATCGTACAGACTGCAAAGAGGTGACTTGTGTCTGGCATATAAGGTATTCTCCAAGCCAAAGCTGATGGGTTTACTGCACATCAGTAAGTCAAATGGCATCAGAAATACTCAGTCTAGGGATATAAACCTCTTCTACAACATCAACAGAATGGTTTGGATGGAGAGGTGTATCTCAGAGGGTATCACTGCTGTAGAACAGAATCCCCATGCCCATAAAACAAAGTTAATTTCTGTCCATATTCAAGCACATCTGTGATCTATGGATAGAACTGCCCCTTGTACTACTAGTGGGCAGAGATAGCTCCTAATTGCTTTATCTGATGCATGAGTCCTTTCAAATTATCTATAGTATGATCCCAGTTATTCTCATTTGGGATAATATATATATAATCATTAACCATGAGATGGGTAAGGTCACTCTCTAACCAAATGGGAGAGGCTGATTTTCAAGCAGAAAAAGGTAAATTGACTAGGCTTAAAATGTCCCTCAAGGGCAGCTAGCTGAATACTTACCTATGAACTTATAATTGTCTTTGGATAAACACTGCAAAGCAATCTATTGTAATGTTAATTCTGTACCCTAGCAAGTGCAGGAGTTCAGTAAGAGAGGAGCACACAATAAGCAGGTTCATTATAAAGAGAGTTAACATGAAATGACTTGTGTGGTAGTTAATGTTTACTACTGAAAGTCAAGCAGCCTCTTCCAGTAGTCTGATGGGCATCGGTGAGGTTCAGGGCAATCACAGTTCCCAATCTCTTATCACAAGCATTATATACAAAGCCAAAAACAATGAGGGGAGAAAAGCACAAAATCAGGGAATAAAGGACAAATTTTAAATCTTGCTCTTACATACTTAGAAAATTGAGAGAATAACAGGTTTTGCATTATAATTCATTTTCTGAGGGATATGGAGAACTGGAACTCAAAATCTGCAGAGGACTAAAGCATCTCTTAAATTACCAGTTTATATATCATTCAATAATGTGTCACAATGAAATCAGCACTTTTTGCACCAAGAGTAACTTTGGTTTTCATGAGTCCAATAATCAGAAAAGATAAACAATCGTATTTGAAAATATTTTCAGCTGATAAATGCACATTTACCTATTTTGTTTATTTTTTATAAAAAATATGGAAAATATAGTTTGAGAGGATGACCATCTGTTTTCAAAGATATTGTCACAGTCCAGCGACCTTGCAAGCACTACACCCCCCCCCCAACACATACAAATATATATGTAGCTCATTCATCTGTTGCAGATAACACAATGTAATATTGTCAGGCCATGGCTTAATTTGCACAACTAGCCCATGGCTCACTTCACTTCCTCAGTAAGTAAACGTAAGCCTTCTCTGACAAAAGTATGCAAATAAGGTAAAACAAACTAAGCAGAAATGTAATTATTGCCTATGCAACAGTGAACATATAATATTAAGTTTAGTACAAAAAATATTATTATTGTAAACTAAAAATACGTTTACCCGTATTCTGGTTGCATGCTCAGAGATAAGTGTCTTGTACTTTGAACTAATTAAACTGACCCCCCTCCCCATGATTTTATTTGAGCATTAAATTCTCTAATCATTTTTCATGCAGGAAGCAATAAATCATGGCTTTTCAATTTTTAGATATAGCCAGTAATACATTGGTACGAGTAGCTCATGGTACACTGCTATATGTTAAGGCATAATCATTTTAACTCAGTAGCCTGTGATTTGATTACCTTGGTTTGTCATTGATACTGATCATCTCACAGTAACTCATTTAATCACTCCAATGTCCTGAGACATTCTTAATAAAAATGAACTTGTGCCTAGTAAGGTTATTAAGTGGGCTTATCTAGTTAATAAATGTGGAAAGAACTGTGTTTAGTTAGTAGGGCAACTTCTTGAAGGGCATCCAAAAGGGACTAAAGAATCAGTGTTTTTTTTACTTTAAATAACGATGCTAACTTTCAAACTTTATTTAATGGTAATGGATGTACTTCAAAATATTGACACACAAATACAATGAATAGCAAAACATCAATCTCAAAGGAGTGAAACTGATAAGAAAGAGAGAAAAACGTACTGTTTTTGCACGGGGCAAGTCCCCAGCATCTCCTGCTAATTGTATGTGCAACTTTCAAGTCTCCAACAGCAGGAAAGGGCAAATTCCTACTCCCCATTGTTCTTCGACTTCCCACAAAATAATGCCAGCAGAAACAATCAAATGATGTTTACAACACTTCTGTTGGCATTAACAATGTTTTATATCTAACTCAAAAATACACACACACAAACTGCTATTCTTTGAGGAGATACGAGTTTCGAAAAACCTTGTCTGAGTCTAAACATAAACTGTTAGTCAACAGTACACCTACTAAATGTTACTGAATGAATGATTAAAATACAAAAACATCCAAAACTACTATCTCACCTTCTCAATGTTTAGGGGCTGAATTAATGTACATGGTTAGGCAACAAACATCTACTGTCTAATTACTCAAAGTCCTGTGACTATATTCAGTATCGTACAGACTGCAAAGAGGTGACTTGTGTCTGGCATATAAGGTATTCTCCAAGCCAAAGCTGATGGGTTTACTGCACATCAGTAAGTCAAATGGCATCAGAAATACTCAGTCTAGGGATATAAACCTCTTCTACAACATCAAAAGAATGGTTTGGATGGAGAGGTGTATCTCAGAGGGTATCACTGCTGTAGAACAGAATCCCCATACCCATAAAACAAAGTTAATTTCTGTCCATATTCAAGCACATCTGTGATCTATGGATAGAACTGCCCCTTGTACTACTAGTGGGCAGAGATAGCTCCTAATTGCTTTATCTGATGCATGAGTCCTTTCAAATTATCTATAGTATGATCCCAGTTATTCTCATTTGGGATAATATATATATAATCATTAACCATGAGATGGGTAAGGTCAGTCTCTAACCAAATGGGAGAGGTTGATTTTCAAGCAGAAAAAGGTAAATTGAGTAGGCTTAAAATGTCCCTCAAGGGCAGCTAGCTGAATACTTACCTATGGACCTATGAACTTATAATTGTCTTTGGATAAACACTGCAAAGCAATATATTGTAATGTTAATTCTGTACCCTAGCAAGTGCAGGAGTTCAGTAAGAGAGGAGCACACAATAAGCAGGTTCATTATAAAGAGAGTTAACATGAAATGACTTGTGTGGTAGTTAATGTTTACTACTGAAAGTCAAGCAGCCTCTTCCAGTAGTCTGATGGGCATCGGTGAGGTTCAGGGCAATCACAGTTCCCAATCTCTTATCACAAGCATTATATACAAAGCCAAAAACAATGAGGGGAGAAAAGCACAAAATCAGGGAATAAAGGACAAATTTTAAATCTTGCTCTTACATACTTAGAAAATTGAGAGAATAACAGGTTTTGCATTATAATTCATTTTCTGAGGGATATGGAGAACTGGAACTCAAAATCTGCAGAGGACTAAAGCATCTCTTAAATTACCATTTTATATATCATTCAGTAATGTGTCACAATGAAATCAGCACTTTTTGCACCAAGAGTAACTTTGGTTTTCATGAGTCCAATAATCAGAAAAGATAAACAATCATATTTGAAAATATTTTCAGCTGATAAATGTACATTTACCTATTTTGTTTATTTTTTATAAAAAATATGGAAAATATAGTTTGAGAGGATGACCATCTGTTTTCAAAGATATTGTCACAGTCCCGAGACCTTGCAAGCACTGCACCCACCCAACACATACAAATATATACACAAAGAGTGTAGCTCATTCATCTGTTGCAGATAACACAATGTAATATTGTCAGGCCATGGCTTAATTTGCACAACTAGCCCATTGCTCACTTCACTGCTGCTGTGTTTCTGGTAGCCGTCGTGTGTTGGTAGGGACCTAGCTTCTCTGCTAGTGAGAGTAGCAGGGCTGCCTAGACCATATCTGGCACAGGCTGATTGGTAAAGAAAGCAGGGGCTAGCAGGATTGGCTACATTTCTATGTGACTAGACTCTTCTATTTTTTTGTGGTATTTAAATCCAGCATTTGAGCTGGTTTCAGCTTGTTTGAACCAGGCTTTGTTGAGGTGCATCATCTCTGGAACGTTTTACAAAATTCCTGAGGCGCTAAGACCAGTCTAAGTGCTTTTCATTTATTTCCACATATTTTATTGCATTTGCACTTGCTTATTGCTTTTATCTGTGCCTTATAGCTAATTTATCACATTTGCGCTGCTAAAGCAATTTACTGATTAACTGCATTTCATTACTGTTTAACTGTATTTCATTGACATTTACTGCAATTCATTACTGTTTAACTTCATTTTATTGCATTTCATTACTGTTTCTGCCAGCCATCTTGTGTTGGTAGGGGCCTCTCTTCTCTGTGAGTGAGAGTAACAGGGCTGCGTGGACCTTGTCTAGCACAAACTGATTGGTAAAGAGAGTAGAGGCTAGCAGGCTTGGCTAGATTTCTGTGTTACTAGCATCTTTTATTTTTTGTGGTATTTAAACTCCATGTTTGAGCTGGTTTGGGCTTGTTTGCACGTTGCACACTGCAGCTACACTGTTTTTAACTGATGGCGAGGTGTTCCAGCTACAAATTTTCCCTTAGTAGCACTTGTGTGATCACCTAATAGTACTCATCTTAGACCTTCCAAACTTTACACCCTTACCTCTCTTCGGCCTCCCTCCCTCAGATTCTGACAAATTTGGATGGACAATTTCATACAATTTCTCCTGCCAGTCAGGTTGATATGGTCATCCTGAGATAGTGCAGCAATTGTATCATGTACACGGATAGCCCTCTACTCCTACCACCTAGGGAAACAATTTGTGAGAGATGCACTTACATTAAGAACCTAGAGTCTAAGCTCTCTCCCTCACAAGCCAGTATATCCAGCACTGAGAAGGCTGTTGATGCAAACACCACACCACAAACACCACTCACACCTACACAACACACATTTACATATGCAGAGGTCTGCAACAAAAACATACCCAAACAAAAGAGACCTCCAGGGCAAAAACACATGTGAACTCAACACACCACACCACATCACACATAGTCCACATACCTGTGCCTCACAGTAACTAAGGCCTAACCATAAACCCACCATATTAGTCATAGGAGACTCCATTGTGAGACACACAGATGTGTCCCTCACTAGGCTATATAAGGAGAAAGTAACGGTTAGTTATTTGTCAGGTACCAGAATCTGCTATATCACACATGCACTCAAGTCTTTCAAGAGCAGATACTGTTATGACTCTGTCATAGTCCATGTTGGTGTGAATGACTTGAGACATACTTCCCTGGACTATATGAAGACAGACATAATTGAGCTCACTGAATATGTGTCCCAGGCAAGTATGTCCCTAGCCTTAAGCAACATTCTACTTCACCCAGAATGATGCCTCATACAAAGATGAAAATGACTGACTTTAACAAGTGGATCCAGTACCTGACAGCCTGGGAAGTCATGATCGACAGACCAGGATGCTTTGCAAGAGATGGCCTGCATTTGTCTCCCTTGGGCTTCTGGCTTCTGGCAAAGGCTCTTGCCTCCTCCATAGTGCCTTTTTTAGGCAATGCCATGAGGTCAAAACTGCCAATATGAAAATTTCATCAAAACACAAAATAAAGGTCATGCTGCTAAATGCTAGGAGTCTAAACATGAAACTACACTCATTGCAAGGATTCTTAACCATGGAAGATTTTGACATTTGTGCAGTCACAGAAACCTGGTTCAAAGCTGGGGAGAGCACCCCAGCCATACCAGGTTGCTCATCTTATCATACATTCACACCGCAAACCGTGAGCAGCAAAGCAAAAGGAAGTGGAGTTTCAATATATATATATATATATATATATATATATATATATATATGTATATATATTAAAGACATGCACACCTCCAGGCTGGTCAAACAGTATGACTCACAGATGCCACTCCAGGTGCAGTTAACTGTTGACAGGGCCCCTATTTAAATCATAGCTAGCTACAGGCCCCCAACTTTCACTCAAGATGCCCACTCCACCTACTGGACCTCTTCAAATCTATCAAGATTCAACCCTTTACCCCGATCCTGGGCAACTTTAACTTACCAAACCTAGATAGGAAGGACTACTCATGCCAAAACACAAATGCCCAGAGATTCCTTGATTTTGTCAATGCAAATGCCTTGGACCAGCTGGTCGACACCCCCACAAGAGGACTTGATATTAACCAGCATGAGTAATCACTGCAGCTTCTCTACAGTGTCATCCTCCCTGGTAAGATCTGACGACAAAGCGGTCACTTTCAAAGTCACCATCTCCCTGACCCCCCCCCCCCCTTGCTAGGATCAAACAAAAAAACTTCTCCAAAGCTGATTACATCCTCATGAGAGAAGGTATAAACAGCTTCACAGCCCCATCCCCTTCCATAGGAACATATGCCCAAACCTACATCAAAGTACTATACAAGTATTTATATAGCTGCATGGTATCAGGACTACCCGACAGGACAAAATAATCCTCCTCAAGGAAGAGTAAACCTGTCTGGTGGACATCTGCAATAAATAAACTCTATAATAAAAGTGAAAATACCTGTCCAGGACCAAGAAGGAGCAGGTGCCTAATTGGAAGCAATCTCTCCTTATCCTGAACAAGCATATAAGAGCACTAGTGAAATCCTCCAATGCATACTGGCCACATCTACTAAAGACAATCATAAGACTTTCTTCACATATGTCCGCAATCTCAAAGGAAGCACTCACATCTGCTTACAGCTGGTGGTCAAGGACACCACATACACTGTAGAAATAGCCAACCTGCTGGCAGACAGGTTTAGCGAAAACTTCACTCCTCTGTCCTCCCTATCAGTAAATCAGGACATCCCCAGCACCTGCCCTCCACCCCTTATTTCTAGTGAGCAAGACATCACTGCCCTCTCAAAGGCAAAAAATACAGCCTCTATGGGACCTGATAACATCCCAGGCTGCATCCTACATGAACTCAGGCAGGAATGTGCATCACCATTAGGCACCCTATTCAACCAAAGCTGGCTTTGTCCAGGCCGAGTGGAGGACAGCCACTGTCAGCCCTTTCTGCAAAGGTGGAGCGTCCACCGCTCCAGGAAATTATAGACCCATCAGCCTAACTAGCCTCATCTACAAGGCCATGGAATGGATTATCATGGACCTCATTATCAAGGACATTGGCAACCTCCAAACACTCGATCCCACAAAGTTTGGTTTCATCAAGGGGATGTCATGCTTGTTAAATTTGGTTGACTTCTTTGAGACAGTCACCAAAGCCAAGGATGAGGGGAAGACAGTACACACCACCTACCTTGACCTGGCTGAAGCCTTTGATATTATTGCCCATTCGGGATTAATAAACTCTCTCAACTAGGTATCAATCCATATATTACCAGATTGGTAGCAAACTGACTCACTAATAGAACCCACCCAATCAAAACAGGGGAAGCCACCTCAAGCAGTAGACCCGTAATGACTGGTGTACTCCAGGGATTGGTCTTGGGGCCTCTGTTGTTTGGGATATACTTTTCTTAGATATAGTTCAAAACCAGTGGGCTGTGGCTAAGCAAGTTTGCAGATGACAACAGGCTGGACACTGTCATCAATTCCCCTACTGATGTGGACATCCTCCAAGAGGGTCTCACCCAAACAAATGACTGGTGCCAGAAACATGGCCTCAAACTGAATGCCAAAAAATGCATCATCATCCCTTTTGGGGAGAGTGACATCCCCACAAATTATCACATTAATAACAAGGTCATAAGCATGCAGTCAGTCATGAGGGACTTGGGAACCCAGATTGATAGCAAACTGATTTTTGACCACCTTATTGCCTCCATTGTATGGAAAGCTTTCTACATGGCCCATCTTATTAGGAAGGGTATCTCATCCATGGAGCAGGAGGTCATAACATCCCTGTATTCTTCCCTAATAAGACCCATTATTGAGTACAATGCCCCTTTTGGCATGTACCGCACAAAGCACATGCAGCAGCTGGAGAGACCACAGAGGTTCCTCACCAGGGGAATCCAGGGCCTCAAACATCTACCCTACACAGATAGGCTAAAAGCTCTGTCCCTCTACTCAGTCTCATACAGACTCATCAGAGGTGACCTCTGCCTGGCATACAAAGCATTCTCATACCCCACCTTGATGGGACTGCTGCATATCTGCAAGTCAAGCTCCACTTGAGTAACCCAGACATACAACCTCATCCTGGTCTGTGACATCAGTAGGACTTATTGGCAGGACAGATTTGTGTCTCAGAGACACCCCCTTCTGTGGAATAGACTCCCTCTCCACATCAAGCAGAGTACCTCATTAACTGTTTTTAAGTGCAACCTGGACAAGTGAATGGGGAACAGAAAATACACCCCTAGGATTCCACCTGTGTCCCTGCTGGACAGGGCCATCAGGTGCCGACTTGTTGGAACATGGGCTAAATTCTTGGCTAGGCTTGTAAGGGCCTCAGGGACAATAGCCTAGTAACTTTCTATGATCCTGTGAAATGGTTTCTATTACTTACAACAGATGCAGTTTCAGCCTAAATATTCATATTAACCATCTGAGTTCAGAAAATAACCAGCTAGGATGGTTTATAACATCACGGGTTATATTTTTGTAATGAAAAACTGGCTGGGGAGAGAATCAGTGTAATGGAAATATTGAAACACCAGTGTTTAACGATTCATTCTTGGGAGTTGTTTTAACCTCTATGCATGCTAACTTTAGAGCAAATTAAACAAGTCTACTTTGTAATGCTTTAACATTCTAACATCTATAAATAGCAATGGCTATCAGTTTGTCACTTGCCTTTTCAGGACAAAGGTTCAAATCTTGTCTGAAGTAAAGGATCTTTTGATGATAACTTGCTATGTGAAAGAATTATACAGTAATAAGCTATTGTATGGCTAATTTCAATATGCTGTACATGACCACTGAAGTAAAGCAAAATCGTAATGCTAGTCTGTATGTGTGTGAAATTTGGAAATTTCAATAAAATATTTTTTATAAAAAAGTGTCCAATGAGTGTCTCAACTTTTCCAAAAGGTGGGCAAGGCACACTGCTGGCAGTACAATCAGGCATATGTATTCAGTAGCAGGATACACATATGAGACCGCATGCTGACATGATGCATTAGTGTGCTACTATGTTCCTTAGTACTGGAGAGTTAAATTCAAGTTCATTATATGGCTTATTTCCTAAGTACTTGAAATAAATAAAAAAGATGAGGGAAAAAACATAAAACAACACTACAAATATAAAAGTCAAATTCAACTCAAACAATAACTGATTCATTCCACATTCAGTTAAAAGAACAGAAACATACAACAGAGAACAGTGACACAATAAAGGAATAAAAATAAACTAGAAATAATTATCAAAATAATGACACCCTGTATGGAAAGTTAATAGTTGTGTTCAGTGAAATAGCCACAGGCTATAGAGAAAGTGCAGTTGTGTACACATCATAAATGTAGATGTTCGAGTGTATTCACTGTTGCAGTCATCACACTTGGGTTATCCTGCCAGGGGTATCCCTCAGTCGGCCCGAATACCAGAGGCTTACTATTTCTGTGTCAGTTGCTGTCACTTCAGTACTGATGTCAGGTCATCAGGAGTATAAAAACAGGCAAGCGACACCATTAAATCAGTTTTTCTTGCCCCAAATGTCAGGAGCCCCCAAATAGGGAGCTAAGTTATGGTGGTAAAACACCACCAGTAAAAATTAAATGCCAATAGCCCTGTAAGGAGTGAGGAAGAGAGAGAGAGAGACAAGGGGGCTGGAGGGTGGGAAACCAGGACTGCAACAGTGAATACACTCGAACATATACATTTATGGTAAGTGTACACAACTGTACTATGTTCTTCATGTTTCACTGTTGCAGTCATCACACTTGGGTTGATTCCCAAAGCTGAAGAATGGGTGGAGGCAGTCAAGAAGAGTTGGGGCTGGCTAGTATGTTCTGCAGGACTGCTTTTGCAAAGCCCGCCATGGATTTGGAAAAGATAGGCAGGTGGTAATCCTTGGTGAAGGTATGAACAGAACTCCAGGTAGCAGCTTCCAGAATGTCCCTGGTAGGAACTCCTCTGAGAAAGGCTGTAGAGGTTGAAGTTGCCCTAGTGGAATGCGTTCTGACTCCCTGAGGCGGTGGTTTCCCATGGTGTTTGCAACAGAAATGTATACAGTGTGTTATCCATTTGGAGATAGTTTGTTTTGATATGGTCTTGCCCTCTGCCCCTGGTACAAAGCTGACTAGTAACTGGTCAGATTTCCTAAAGGGCTTAGTCCTATCAAGGTAGAATCTCCACTGTCTGTGCACATCTAAGGAGTGCAGAATCCTCCCCCCTTATTTTGAGGATTAGGGAAAAAGGTGGGCAAATGGATAGGTTGGTTGAGAGCCACACTGGACACCACTTTAGGCATGAAAGTTGGGTTAGTCCTGAGGGAGACCCTGTCTGCATGAAAAATAATGAAAGGTTTCACAACCATAAATGCTTGTAGCTCAGACACTCTTCTAGTTGAAGTGATGGGCAGAAGCAAGGCTGTTTTCCAAGAGAGAAATTTTAACTCTGCTGTTGCTGCAGCTCAAAGGGGGGTAGCATGAGCTTTTCCATCTCAAAGTTAAGGTTCCAAGCAGGGGTGGGGGCTCTTCTTGGTGGCCATAAGTTGTTAGCCCCTCTCAGGAACTGCTTGATGAGAGGGTGAAAGAAGAGATGGCTCAGTGCTGTAATGAGCAGAGATGGCAGAGGCATGGGATCTTAATGGAAGAGAAGGACAGGCTTTTGTGGAGTAGGTCTGCTACATAGTCCAGGATGAGAGGTAAGGAGGGCTGTGCTGTATCCGCACCTTTAGTGTGAATCCGGGAACAATACCTTTTCCACTTGTCAGCATAGGATTTTCTTGTACTGAGTTGTCTGGCTTCACATATGATATCCAGTACCTGTTTGCTTAGGCTGGCCACTGGAGAAGTCAAGGGATAAGCCAGGCTGCAGGTTTCAGGGTCTGCAACTGTGGATGCAAGAACTATCCCTCCTGCTGAGTCAGGAGAGTAGGGATTTGGGGTAGGTGCCATGGAGGCAATGGTGATAGACAGAGCAGTAGTAGGTACCAGTGTTGGCGTGGCCAGTCTGGAGCAATCAGGATTGCCCTTGGTCTTTCCTCCCTTGTAAGAAGAGGTAGAGGGGGAAATGCATAGATTGAGAGGTTTGCCACTGGAAGGATAGAGCATCCACTTTCCAAGCCTTGCTGTGAGGTACGCTGGTGCAGAATTTGCTGAGATGGTGGTTGTAGGGGGAGGAAAATAGGTCTACCTTTGGAGTGCCCCATCTCTGGGTCACAAGGCTAAAGGTGTTGTGGTTTAATTGCCACTCGTGTGGGTCTAGGAGATTTCTGCTTAAGTTGTCTGCCAGAGAGTTTTGGTTGCCTGGCAGGAATTGAGCTTGGAGGTGAATATGCATGGCTGAGGCCATGTTCTACAGGGTCATGGCTAGCCTGCAGAGTGGGTTTCTCCCTGCTTGTTTATGTACCACATCACTGTGATGTTGTCAGTTTTGATTAGTAAGGGCCCTGGTGAGACTAGGGATCTAAAAGCTGTCAGAGCATGCTGAACAGCTAGCATCTCTTTTTGGTTGATGTGCAGATGAATTTGATTTTGGCTCCAGTGGCCCTGAATGCACCTGCCATCCAGATGTGCACCCCATAATCTGATGTGTCTGTGGTTAGGGTCTGGGTGGCATGGGGTTGTGTAAAGGGAAGCCCCTTGTTGTGGTCGCATGCTGCTGCCCACCAAAGGAAGTCTTTCCTTAAGCAGGGTGTCATAGGTATGATAGTTTCCAGGTCCTGAGAATGTTGGCACCAAAGGCTTTTTAAGTACCATTGAAGTTTCCTCATATGCAGTCTGGCATATGGAATTAGTAGAATGCAGGAAGCCATGAACCCTAGATCCTGCAAGATTTTCCTTGTGGATAGCTGGGTTCTGGTGGCCATTTGAGCGAAGTAGCCTGTCAGATAGGCTTGTTTTTCTGGAGTAAGTAATGCCATCTGGGATGCTGTGTCCAAGCTTGTTCCCAGGAATAAAATGTTTTGACTAGGGACTAGTTTAGATTTCTTTTCATTGATAGTGTACCCCAGGGAGGTTAGAAGGTCCTTTACAAATATCAGGTGCTGCAACAACTTTTCCTGACTGTCTGCCTGAATTAGGCAATCATCCAAAGTAGGGGTAACTTTGAATATTTCTCTGTCTGCTATAGGCAGTGGCTGGAGCCAGGCATTTTGTGAAAACTCTGGGATCAGTGGATAAGCCAAAGGGATGTGCAGAGAACTGATAACTGATTCTAAAGACATGCTTCTGGAGCATTTCTCCCCGGGCCTCTGCTGAAAACAGGATCTGTGGAACCTAGTCGGACTTTCTCAGTCAACAAATGTTAAATAAATAAATAAATAAATAAATAAATAATACATAGATCCTGCCCTGAAATGTAGATATTTCCTGCAGGAGTCCCATACTGGGATGTGCAGATAGGCCTCCTTTAGGTCTAGGATGGCTAACCAGGCATCTTTGGACAGCATAGGGAGAAGCTGCTGGAGGGTGAGTCTTTTGAATTTTGGTACCACCAGGAAGGTGTTTGGAATGGATAGGTCTAAGATTGGGTGCCGGGTGCCTTCTTTTCTGGGTACCAGGAAAAGTCTGGAATAAAAACTTTGGCCTGTCTGTTCTGCAGGAACAGGCTGACTTGCCCTTATGGAGAGCAGGGACTGAACTTGGTTTTGTGCCTGCCCACTGGTTTGGTGGAAGGTCTGGGAACCCTTTTGGGGTTGGCAGCATGTGGAAATTAAATTTGTACCCCTGGGATGTTATGTTGAGGAACCAATCTTTGGTAATGGAGGTCCAGTTTTTTTATAGGTTCATAGGTTGGTACTAGGCTATCGGCCCTAAGGCGTATGCAAGCCTAGCCATAAAAATTCCCTGGAAATTTCTTCCCACAATATTTACTTCTCTGGGCCCTTGTCTAGCAGGGCGACTGACATGATCCCTGGGGTGAATTTCCTATCTTCCATCCGATCATCAAGGTTCCTTTTGAAGAGGGCCAATGAGGCGCTTTGCTTGACATGTATGGGCAGTCTATTCCAGAGTATGGGGAGTCTCTGGGTCAGGAACCTATCCCTCCAGCATGTTTTTTTTCATTGTGATGATAAGATTTAGATCCCTGGAGCGTGTGGCTCTGAGGGATTGGGATTTCTTTAAGTGGAGCATGTCCAGCAGCTCAGGGTTTGACATGGCCTTGTATGTTAAGCAGAGATCGCCTCCTAGTAGATGATATGCCACAAAGTATAGCTGGAGTTTTTTTAGACGGACAGCATATGGCATCTGCTTTAGGCCTGTGATTCTTTTAGTGAGGTATTTCTGTGGCCTTTCCAGCTGTTGCAGATATCTTGTGAGGTACATACCAAATGGGGCATTATACTCTATAATGGGTCTAATGAGGGATGAGTACAGTGGGACAATGACCTCCTTTTTTCTGGATGAAAAGCCCTTAGTGATGAGGTGTGCCACATAGAAGGATTTCCTGACTGTTGTGGCGATGTGGTTATCGAAAGTGAGACCACTGTCCACTTGTGTCCCTAAGTCTCTCATCACACTTTCAATGTTTAGTGTCCTGCCACCTATGTGGTAGTTCATGGGTACATGTTTTTTCCAAAGGGGATAACTATGCATTTCTTGGCATTAAGCTTGAGCCCATGGCTCTGGTACCAAGCATCTGTTTCTGTAAGGCCCTTTTGTAGAATATTCACATCATTTGGGAATTCAATAATGGCTCCCAGTTTGCAGTCATCTGCAAACTTTGTTAGCCAGTGTCCCTTAGTGTTGGCCTGTACTTCAGAGAAGTAGATGCCAAACAAGAGTGGTCCCAGGACTGAACCCTGAGGTACTCCACTTGTCACTTGTCTGGAGCAGTATTTGTAGTCGGATACTTTTACAGTCTGTGTTCTATCAGTAAGCCAGTTGGCAACCCATGTAGGGTTTTATGCCCAGCTTAGTAAGTTTATCTATGATTCCAGAGTGGGGGATGGTGTTGAAGGCCTTGGCGAGGTCCAAATAGGCTGTATGGACCGCCTTACTTTCATCCACAGCTCTGGAGACCAATTTGAAGAACTCAATCAGATTCAGGAAACAAGATCGGCCCTTCACAAACCCAAACTGGGTGGGGTCCAGTGTTTGAAGGTTGCCAATGTCTTTGTTTATAAGTTCCATGATAATGCGTTCCATGCCCTTGCAGATCAGGCTTGTCAGACTGATGGGACGGTAGTTCCTGGGATCCAAGGTGGATCCTCCTTTGTGGCGGGATAACTGTAGCCGCCGCACTCAGTGGGCACGAAGCCTGAGGAGGTAAGGCTATGATTACAGACACTTAGGTGGGGTGCCAGTTCATTTTGTAGTTCATGTAGTGCACAGCCTGGGATGTCATCTGGTCCCATGGATGCTGTATTCTTAGCTTTGGAGAGTGCTGTTTCTACCTGTGTGGCTGTGATTATCGGAATTTGGCAATCTTTTGGTATTGAGATGGGCCCTTTAGGGGGTGAAGTTGGCACTAAATCGATCTGCCAGGATATTGGCAATATCCTTGGGATCAGTATATTTAATGCCATTCTGTTGTAGCTCAGAGCAGATCTGAGCATTGCCATTTAGATTCTTGACATAACTATAGAATGCCTTGTGGTTGTCTTTGGAATCTTTGGCAATTTTATTTTTGCAACTAGCTTTTGAGGATTTTATGAGGGATCTCAGCTTCTTACTGAGGCTGGTGAGGGAGTTTTTTTGCATCCTGGGATTTTCCTCTTTTCTGCAACAGTTTCTTCCTTCTGTTGTATAGTTTGTTTTATAGCAGGGGACCACCAGATTGGCTTCCTTTTTTGGAGAAGAGCATCTTGGTTCTATTTTGGATGGTACGATTCATGCACGAGTGGATGTGCTCGTACAGTGCCTTAATGTAGGATTCTGCAGTTGAACTTCCAGATCCCGTCTGCGTGGGTGTTGTGAAGTTTGTCACTTCTGACTTCAGTAGCATGAAGTTGGCTTTGGAGAAGTTTTTTTAAGGAGGTTTCCTTATGGGGGTGGAGTGGTGGATGTGGATGTCAAGGGTGATTTGCTTGTGGTCAAACCTGACCAATGAGAGGGAGACCACTGGTGTGGAGCATCTATCTCCCATGTTGGTAATGACCAGGTCTAGGATATTAGAGCCCCTGGTGGGACAATGGATTAGTTGATCCAGGGCATTGGAATTTATGAATTCCAAGATCCGTTGGGAAAAGGAGTTGGCACCTGAGTAGTTTTCCCAATTAATGGCAGCATAGTTGAAATCACCCAGTATTAGGGTGTTTGGTTGTATCTTAATATTTTCCAGTATGTTTAGGAAGGTGTAGTGAGAATCTTGGGGTATGGTGGGGGATCTGTAGCAAGCTACAATTTGGATTGCAGTCTTACCTAGTGTTAGTTGCACCTGGAGAATTTCAATGCATTGTGTTGGGAATCTAACCTGGAGGTGTGAATATCCTTGATGAATATGGACACTCCTCCACCTTTAGTGTTTCGGTCTTGGTTTTGTGGCCAAAAAGTGTGGTAAGAATTGTAGCCTGGTATTGCAGGGGTGCTCTCTGGAGCCTTGAACCAGGTCTCAGTCACTGCACAGATATCAATGTTCTCCATTTTTAGGAGTGCCTCGAGAGAGTGCATTTTGAGGTTTAGACTTCTAGCATTGAGTAGCATTACCTTCAGATTTTGCATGCTTGTATCTGTTACGGTGGTGGTTTTATCCTTTGAACCTTGCCCAAAAAAGGCACTGTAGGGGTGGCAAGAGCTTTAGCCAGTAACCTGAATCCCAGGGGTGACAGGTGCAGAGCATCTCTGGCAAAGCATTGTGGTTTGTCGATCATGTCTTCCCAGGCAGACAAATACTGGATCCCCTTTGAATGACACCAGAAGCTTAGCCAATTGTTGAAGTCAATCATTTTGTCCTTATACTGTGGTATCATTCTGGGTGAAGGCAGGATGCTACTCAGGGCTAGGGTCATACCTGCCTGGGTCACATGATCCAAGAGCTCTTCCATGTCTCTTTTCATGTAGTCCAGGGAGGTACTTCTCACATCATTCACTCCAGCATGGACAATGACAGAGTCGTATTTGTACTTGTTGTGGAGTGACTTGAGTGCATGCGTTATGTGGCAGATCCTGGCACCCGACAGGCAGCTGACTGCAATTTTTTTCTTGTTCAGCTTGGTGAGTGGGACATCAGTGTGCCTGACTATAGAGTCACCTATGACTAAAGTGTTGGGTACATTGTCTTGCTTTAGGGGCTGTTGTTGGGTGGCACACTGGTGTTGCGAGCTATGTGCCACTTTGGTTGTGACTGGTGTCTGTTTGTGTTTCGGCTTCGGAGGTCCTTGTTGCTTGGGCAGGTTAATGTTAAGGGCCTCCGCATATGTGGGTTTAGTGTTGCTATGTGTGGGTGTTGATGGTGTGGATTTTGAAGGGCTATGAGTTGTTAGAGGTGTAATGCAGGTGTTAGCCTTCTCCTCTTGAATGTCTAGCACAATCTTGACCGGAGAGAGCTTTGCTTCCAGTTTGGTTATGTAGGTGCATCTCTCGCAGGTTTTAGTGTTGGGTGGTAGGAGGAGAGGATTGTCTTTGTACATGAGGCAGTTGCCGCATTGCCCAAGTATGCCCAGATTCACCAGGTGGACAGGAGCAATTTGCATGGTGGGCAAGTTTTCCTCCTAGAGGCACAAGCAATTGGGCAGAGGTGAGGGATGGAGTTGAGAAGTCATTGTGAATTCCTTCCGTAAGGGGGTGGCTTAGCACTCCCTGCATTAGAAGTGGAGGTACTCTATTGCTTAGATCTCTGCATACCCTGAGACTGTAATCTGGGGGGGTCTGTTTCCCCTGGGTCTAGTTTGAGATGGCCTTGAGAGGGCTGGAAAGGACCAATGTTTTGAGGGGCAATGCCCACTGAATCTTGGAGGCTATACTTGCAAAAAATCTTTGACTGTCTGCACAGACTTATCCTTTTCTTACATCTTTTTTAAAACTTCTTCTGCTTTGGTGCCAAACAGATTGTTCTTGTTCAGAGGAGCATCCATTAATTTTGATTTGACATGGTCTGGCAAGGTCTGCTCCTTAAATTTTCAAGTCTCTACTCCAATGGTATTGACGTATAAAGGGAAAACAGAATGTAGGCTGAATGCATGCTTTATATATTTCTGGAGTAGGACCACCACATGGAATTGGCTAATTAACATGCAGTTCAACTGCTTAGGTTGTAATTAGCATAATTAAAAAAAAACATTCTTGAGTGCTCCATAGTAAATAGAATTTAACCTGGAAAAGGAGTAAAATGTGTATGGACTACGCAATATTCAAACCCATGACTATGTGTACACTAATGTTATACTTACACCTCTTGCCTCAAGTATATGCTGTTATGTGATAACAGTAAAAGAAAAGTTTCCATAGCCTTTACTAGAACCTAGAACCATCTGCACTCCAGTCCTACAGTTAACAGCTGTCACCACACAATTATTTACATAAGATCTGCTATATTACCAATCATTGTTTACTTGACCATATTAGCTTAGCACAGCTTTGTTTACCAGGTTTGCGCGATGCCCAGCACTCCTAATTGAATGTATCCAATTTCTATTTTAGGCTATCTGGATCACGTCTGTTGTCCTAAATTGAATGTGTCTGATATCTATTTTTGGGTGTCTGGGTTATATCTACTACCTGGGTGGTCTGAGATATCGGTGCGCATAGCCAAAATATTTGCTACAAGCGCTGCATCACACAAAGTTTACATATTTAAAAAATATATAAAATGTAACATTAAACAGCTACACATACAATATTATTTATGAATGATCTTAATACATATTTCCCATGGGCGGAACATAGGGACAATTGCTCAGTATTGGTCATACAGTCATAAGAAAGAGAACCAGACACACCCCTCTGATGTCTGCACTGACTGTTGACATGCATTTTAATACCAAACACTATGTAGGAGTCTACACAAGTGAACATCCCTACACGGTTATATATACATTACAAATACATTGCCGTTTGCCTTCATTTGCATGATGATCATGCTGACAGCCTGAATTCTACATGGTTTGTAGCAGTGAATGCAGAGCAACTGCACGGTAGACCAAGTTTTGAGAACACAAGGAAGGATATTGCATTGCCAAGATATGTTGTACAAATTACATAAACATTACATTGTATTACAGTAGCCTGTCCTATGTCTTTTCACATTTCAGAAGCCTGCATTACATACATATTTATTCTGCAAGGTGCATTTATGTTTTGGAAATTAACATGAACATTTAAAATTTTACACATAATTCCAGCATCCACAGTGTGTACTTAGGACATAATATGTGCGGTGTCAACTGTTAGGTTCATTTATTTACAGATATAATGACTTTTATTTGCCCTTCTTTCCATGTTAGCCTCCTGTACATGGAAATTTTCATGTGTTCATTTCCAATACGTACACGGAGTCTACACAGCTTCACTACACTTTGTTGGATTCCCCATTCGTGTAGATTTGCTTTATTAGCATAAATTTCAGCTACTTATGCTGAAATTTGCATTCTACAAAAGTTCTAATTTTTGCCTGCAGGTGCATGTGATTGCGCACCCCTACACAGAATTTACTGAATCTAAAACTGGCTGCACCCATGTTCGCATCATGCCATGACTCAAACACAGAAAAATTCATAGTGTTAGCTTTATTGCATCTTACCCCATTTGTTCAGCTTTCTGAAAACTCAAATGAAACAAAACAACAAAAATCTGGATTTTTATATGGGGTCAAGCCACCCTCCGCCCACATGTGGGGAGCTGCACCCCACCACACCCCCTGCAAATTATACATACCAACTCTGAGATTGCACTGCATTAGGGAAAAGGTTAAATTCCCCAGTCCACACTGTACCACAATCTTCATACAAATGGGCTGAGTTTTCAGAAATCGAACATATTGGCTCGATCACATAAAGTTTGAGCTTCCAAAAACTTGATCATAGGTTCATAGGTTGGTACTAGGCTATCAGCCCTAGGGAATATACAAGCCTAGCCATAACAATTCCCTGGCTATTTTTTCCTACAGTATTTACTTCCCTGGACCCCTGTCTAGCAGGGTGACTGACGTGATCCCTGGGGTGAATTTCCTATCACCCTTCCAATCATCAAAGTTCCTTTTGAAGAGGGCCAAAGAGGTGCTCTGCTTGACATGTATGGGCATTCTATTCCAGAGTCTGGGGTGTCTCTGGGTCAGGAACCTATCCCTCCAGCATGTTTTGTTCATTGTGATGACAAGGTTTAGATCCCTAGAGCGTGTGTCTCTGAGGGGATTTCTTTAAGTCATCTGATATAAACCCATTGTAACATGTTTCTCTTGGATTAATAAATCTGCCTTTACTTCCTGTTGTTAGATTCCTGTCTCAAAATTGCAGAAATAATATGTTACCCATTGCTCCTGCACCCATTATTATACTGGGAATACAAAGCATGGTTTTAAATTTAAGCTGCAGGAGCATGTTGAATGCTTTAATTAGATACGAAAGCCCTGCTGCTAGGAGTTCTAACAAAAGCATTATGGTTGTCCTGAAATAATGCATATCATAGTAGGGAATCAAGTATACTTATTCTCTGGAAGTAATAAATATTTGAAAAACTGTTGTATAAAGATAGTATAATTATTATTAAAATTGTAATTTATTTTGTCATTCAAATGCCATTTTTGATGCCTCCATAGTGATGTGATTTTGATTTTCAGCTATTTTTTTCTCACACAATGGCATTTTTCCCTTTTTATTTCATCATAGGTATGTACTAGGCTATCAGCCCTAGCGCCTATATAAGCCTAGCCAAATGAGATTCCCTGGCTTTCGCCATCCAAGAAAATTATTTTCCTGTGCCCCTGTTGAGCAGCGCCACAACAGTGATCCCTGGGATGACTTTCCTGTTTCCCATCCAGTTGTCAAGATATCTCTTAAAGAGGGCTAATGAGGAGCTCTGCTTGACATGAATGGGTAGCCTATTCCAGAGCATTGGAAGTCTCTGGGACAGGGATCTATCTCTCCAGCATGTTCTGTTTATTGTGACAAGCTTTAGGTCTCTGCAGCATGTGGCTTGGAGAGATTGGGATTTCTTTGTGTAGCATGTCCATCAGATGTGGGTTAGACATGGCTTTGTATGCTAGGCAGAGGTCGCCTCTGAGTAGGTGATATCCGATGGAGTACAACTGGAGTTTTTTGAGACAGTCTGTGTATGGCATCTGTTTGAGGCTGGTAATCCTCCTAGTGAGGTATTTTTGTGGCCTTTCTAATTATTGCATATCTCTTGTGAGGTACATGCCAAACGGGGCACTGTACTCTATAATGGGTCTTATGAGGGATGAATAGAGAGGAATGATGACCTTTCTTTTTCTGGAGGAGAACCCCTTTGTGATGAGGTGTGCCACGTAGAAGGATTTTCTGACTACTGTGGCGAGATGATTATCAAAGGAGAGACTACTGTCCACCTGTGTCCCAAGGTCTTTCAGTGTTTTGAAGGCTACCGCCTATGTGGTAGTTCATGGGTACAGTGTTTTTCCCAAAGGAGATGACAGTGCACTTCTTGGTATTGAGCTTTAGGCCATGACTTTCACACCAAGCATCAGTCTCAGTGAGGCCTCTTTGAAGAATGTCCATATCCTTAGGCAAATCTATAATGGCTCCTAGTTTGCAGTTGTCTGTGAATTTTGTTAGCCAGAGACCAGCTGTATTAGCCTGGACTTCAGAGAAGTAGATACCGAACAGGAGTGGACCCAGGACCGAACCCTGTGGTACTCCACTTGTCACTGTTCTGAGGTCGGATTTGGAGTCGGCTAGTTTCACTGTGTGGGTTTTCAGTCAGTGAGCCAGTTGGCCACCCATCTTGTGACATATATCTTTATGCCTAGTCCAGTGAGTTTATCTATAATACCAGAATGGGGGATGGTGTTGAAAGCCTTGGCGAGGTCAAGATAGGCTGTGTGCACCACCTTACCCTCATCTACGGCTCTGGTGACTGCTTCGAAGAAGTCATTCAGGTTTAGGAGGCATGATCTACCTTTTACAAACCCAAACTGAGTGGGGTCCAGAGTTTGGAGATTATCTATGTCTTTGTTTATAAGTTCCAGGATGACGCATTCCGCCTTGCAGACCAGGCTCATCAGGCTAATGGGCGGTAGTTCCGGCATCAGTGTTGGCACCCCCTTTGTGGAGTGGGATAACTGTTGCTGTACACCATTCCATAGGCACAAAGCCTGAAGTGAGGCTATGGTTGAACATGGTACTTAGGTTGGGTGCGAGTTCGTTCTGTAGTTTGTACAGAATGCAGCCTGGCATGTTGTCCCGTCCCATGGATGCTGTGTTCTTGGCTTTGGAGAGTGCGGTCTTTACCTGTGGATCCATGATTACAGGGGCTTTGCAATCTTCCCGTATGGAGATGGACCCTTTGGGAGGTGAGGGGGGGGGTAAAGTTTGCACTGAACCTGTCTGCCAGGATGTTAGCAATATCAGTTGGTTCGGTAAATGTAGTGTCATTGTGCTGTAGTTCCGAGCAGATCTGAGTGTTGCCATTGAGATTCTTGACATAGCTGTAGAAAGCTTTGTGGTTGTCTTTAGAATCCATGGTGATTTTATTTTTGTAACTAGCTTTGGATGATTTTATCAGGGATCTCAGCTTCTTGCTGAGGCTGACCAGGGAGTTCCTGCAATCATGGGATTTTACTCTTTTTTTGCAACAGTTTCTTCCTTCTGTTGTAGAGTTTGTTTATGGCAGGGGACCACCAGATTGACTTCCTTTTTTTTTGGAAGATAGTATATTGGTTCTATTGGGGATGGTATGATCCATGCACTCATGTATGTGCTTATACAGTGCTTTTGTATGTGATTCAACAGTCTTGTCTCTATTTTCCATCTGTGTGGATGACGTGAAGTTGGCCACATCTGACTTGAGCATGATTTGGAGAATTTTTTTACGGTGTTTCCTTAATGGGGGGGGGGGGGGGGGGTATGGATGTCTAGGGTGATTAGCTTGTAGTTGGACCTGACCAGCGAGGAGTTGACCTTTAGCGTGGAGCATCTATTACCCATATTGGTAATGACCAGGTCCAGGATGTTGCTGCCCCTGGTAGGGGTATGGACAAGCTGATCCACGGTGTTGGAATTGATGAATTCCAGAATACTTTGGGCAGATGAGTTAGTACATGAATAGCTTTCCCAGATGATGGTGGGGTAGATGAAATCTCCCAATATTTGGGTATTGGGCTGTACCTTAATATTATCCAGTATATCGGGAAAGATGGAGTGGGCATCCTGGGGCATGGCGGGGGATCTGTAACAAGCTACAACCTGAATTGCAGTCTTGCCCACTGTTAATTGTACTTGGATAATTTTGGATGCGTTACGTTGAGCAGCTAATCTGGAGGTGTGGGTATCCTTTATGAATATGGATACACCTCCTCCTTTAGTGTTTAGGTCCAGGTTAGGTGGCTGAAAGGTGTGGTAAGAATTGTAGCCTGGTAATGCAGGGGTGCTCTCTGGAGCCTTAAACCAGGTCTCTGTCACTGCACAGATGTCAATGTTCTCCATCTTAAGGAGTGCCTCGAGTGAGTGCAGTTTGAGGTTTAGACTTCTAACATTGAGTAGCATTACCCTCAGATTTTGCTTGTTTGTATCTACTGTGGTGGTGCGTTTGATGTTTGAGCCTTGCCTAAAAAAGGTACTATAGGGGCAGCAAGAGCCTTAGCCAATATCTGAAATCCCAGAGGCAACAGGTGCAGGCCATCTCTAGCAAAGCATCATGCCGTCCCAGGCAGACAAATACTGGACCCCCTTGGAATGACACCAGAAGCTTAGCCAATTGTTGAAGTCAGTCATTTTGTCCATGTACTGTGGTATCATTCTGGGTGATGGCAGGATGCTACTCAGGTTTCATCAGTTTATTCTATCCATTTGGTTAATCTATGGCTACTCTGAACTGATGTTTTATTTAATAATTTCTGAATACTGTTTTTAAAGATTTTTAATCATTTATTCTTTCTGACCTATATTCTTTGATATCTTCTATGTAATGTTACATGGGCCCTTTTTGTTTCAGTGATTAAATGAGTAGCTTTTCTGAAGTGACTTGCTAAAGCCTTGCTAAACTCTCATCAGTTTGTCAGGAAGAGGGTTGTGAGTTTCTGATTTGCACAGACAGCTGTAACAAAATTGCAATAGTTTTGTGATGTTTTAGGCAGCATGCTGGCTTAGAATTAAAGATCTCTTCCTCACAGGTCCTGAGCACCGAATTCAGTCCTGAACACCAGACAGTCTCTCTGTTGAGATGTTCATCATGTGCTTTACTATTGCAGTCATTATAATTGAAATCTCTGTCATTGTCACATGCTGGGTCTAGTATCTATCTTAACTCTCAGAGATGAACCCCCCCTCTCCACATCAAGCAGTGTGGAATGCATCCTACCTTAAACTTTGGCACATCCTGGTAGGAAAGGGACATCCAACCGCATCATATTCTATGTGCCATATAGAGTAAAGAGCATTTGTCAGTCTCATAGTGGCCTAGGCCTTTGAACTCTGACAGAGCAATTTAAGCAACCCATTGTGGAACATTCTTTATTATTTTGTGCTACTACATTGACTTCATTTTTGGTGTCTGCTTGGTGATGCAACATACAGTCTTCCACATGGTATGGCCGCACAAGAGAAAGTAAATAGATGTGTTATTTCGTCTTTTCCCGGTTAGGGGTCGCCACAGTGGAACTCCGATCTGCTAATGATTGGCAGTAGATTTTTACGGTGCTGAGGTTCCAGCCCAACGCCCATTCATGCATGTCTTTCGAACACCACTTAACCGCGGGGAGGACATGCAGACTCCACACAGAAGGCACTCCAGCTGAGAATCGAACGGGAGAACCTCTTGCTGTGAGGTGACAATGCTACCGCTGCACCGCTTGAAAAATTTAGATTCCACATAGGGGCTTTCATGACTGATGTTTATATTGCTTATGTCTAAATCACAGTGTCCCTGACTGTATGGTTTGGCAAGGGTTTAATCATAAGATAATTCAAGGATGTTAATTAGTCCTCCAGTCATGTCAGAACAAAAAGAGATTTGTTGCCATCATAAAGCTTTCGGATATGTCTGCAGAATCACAGCGTTATGATAGTTTGGGAACCCTATCCAAGAAAAAAAAGCTTTTACAGAGGGAGAAGCAAGCCCAAAAGGAGAAGAGCAGGGAGTCTTACAAGTAGGTAGGCTTACTGGGTCTTCCTTTGTCCAAGGGTATCCTTCCCATGAAAGTACTTTTGCGACCCCAATCTGATGCCAGCTAGGATTGATGCTTCTGGTGTAACCACCCTTCTGGACCAAACTCAGTTATTCTTACTGAAATCTATGCTGGTCCACAGGTAGTCCAACTGTGAGTGCACTTTAGTAATTATAGAAGGGGGATATCACCACCGTGATAGTCAAAGAGGACGTCTGCATTCATAATTTAGAGCCTATGGACTTCTTCCTAAAGGTTTTCAGACTTGCAGTGTGGAAGCCAAGAATGCCTGCCATATGTCATTAGCAACTATATGGCAGGTTTACTCCTGCTCCTCATACAGCCCAGCCTCCTTATGATTTCTTACAGCTGGCTTAGGAATTTTTACATTTTTCCTGAAAGAAACCAGCCAGGTTTGTGTCAAGATTCCTTTATTTTCAGAAGAAAAGAGAAGTCTCTTCATGTTGTGATTCTGACTCCTTGGATTCAGAGAAAAAAAAGGAACTAGATTATAGAGACTAAGATGCTCTGGTGGTATAGAGGGATACAGCCCTGACTACGACCCGGGCGACCCAGGTTCGATTAGTGTTCTGGGTGATAGATGGAGTGGCAGGGAGGAATGGGCATGCATCCTGGAGGGGATGGTGGTAAATGGGTGTGTCCAGACAACAATCCCTGGTGGAGACTGAGGACATTGCCAGAGGAGGAGTGGTCATTAGGGGGCAGTGAGGCTTGGGTGAGCTGCTGCAAAGATATGGCAATACACAGTGGATCCCACATTGCATGCCTCAAGGAATTTACCATGCTGCCATAGAGGAGGAAGAATAACAGGTTAGGCCAAAGTTTGACCCCTCCCCCCCCAGGCAGAAGCTCAGCTGTGCTTATCCCCCAATTACCTGCACTATACAACCAGCCCCAATGATGACCAGAATAAGTCCATGGAGGACATGGAGTAGCTGGTTGACCCAGTGCAGACAGGTAATAATTAAGGATGGGTGGGAGGAAAAAAACTCACACAGACTCACCCCCCCCTTAACAACAATCCAGTAACATGTTAGTAAATTGAACTGTCTGTATTTTGAAACCACAGTTCACACTGTCTGCATCATGAACTGAAACCATTTATATGGGTCTAGTTTACATTATAATTAATAAAACATGGAACCTCATATGGTCAAGATCATATCCTTGACATTTTAAAAAAAATCAAAACACAAATTTCACCAAATACAGTGTTTTTGCAGGGGTGCACCCCCCCCCCCACACACACACAAATACCCCAATCCCAACCGTACTGAGATCTCAGTACAAACATTTTATTTTTTTAAACGTCAATTATGTGGTCTTGACCATGTGAAGTTCAACATTTTAAAAATTCAATAATGTAAACTAGACTCATATATATTATTTTTCTGCAAACCAGCAAAATTTGATTCTGTGTTGTAATAGTTCACATATTTAGCCACATGTTGCCCTCCTATTGTATCATATAAATTAATTTTATGTTCTTGTCCTGACTTTGTGTATCAAGTTTGTCATGAAAACATTGCTTATTGTTACATGCTAAAACAAACATCATTGCTGCTCATGTTTCCTGGGTTGTGGCTGAAAAGGGGCTTTGCATCAGCCCATCAACCTTTTGGTGACAAACTAAGTAAAATAACATTTCTGCATTTAACTTAAGTATTCCATGTCCAATTTAGTCAGTCTGTTAAGCAACATCTGCACTGTGAAGACCAGTTCTGCCACACTCAGAAGTATTTGCTTCTGTCTCTGAAATGTAATAATTTGGTAATGAATAATCATATAGGATCATAGGAGGTTACTAGGCTAATGGCCCTGGGGCCCTTACAAGCCTAGCCAAGAGCTTATCTCCAAAAAGTAACCTCAGTCAGCACCTGTCACCCCTGTCAGTGAGAGGCACAGGTGGAGGACTGCCTGGGACACATTTGTGATTTCACATCCACTCATCAAGGTTGCGCTTGAAGAGGGTCAGTGAGGTGCTCTGTTTGACGTGCATGGGAAGTCTATTCCAGAGATGGGGATAGCCTCTGGGAGACAAACCTGTCTCTCCAGCAGGTTTTGTTGATGTCACATATTAGATTCAGGCCTTTTGAGTGGGTAGTGCGTGAGGAGTTAGACTTGCAGATATGGAGCATCTCTAGTAAGGCAGGGTCTGAGATTGCCTTGCAGGTGAGACACAGATCCCTGAGCGAGCTGTACAATATCAAGTAGCGTGATAATGATTTGAGCCTGTCTACATAGGACAGATGTTGGATGCCATGGATTCTCTTTGTGAGGTATTTCAGTGAATTTTCCAGTTGGTGCAGATGTTTGGAGAGGTACTTCCCAAGCAGGGCATTATATTTAATTATTGTTCTAATGAGGGAGGAGTATAGACAGGTAATAACATCCTTTTTTTCTGGATGAAACCCTTTACTTATGAGATGAACTAAGTAAAAGGTTTTTCTAACCACTTCTGCTACATGATGGTCGAATGTCAGATTATCGACCTGAGTGCCCAGGTCTCTCACACAGATTGTGTGCTTAGGGGGTTGCTGTTGATGTGGTAATTGGTAGGGGTCATGTTTTTGTGAATATTATGATGATACATTTTCTTGCATTTAGCTTAAAGCCATGACTTTGGCACCAGTCATTAGTTGCTGTGAGATCCTCTTGCAGTATATTAACATCATCTGGGGGGTCAATGACAGCACCCAACTTACAGTCATTCACAAACTTGGTCAGCTACAGGCCTTTTGTCTTTGCCTGGATCACTGTGAAATAGATACCAAACAGTAGGGGTCTCAAGACAGATCGCTGGGGACCTCCTCTAGTGACAGGTCTGCTATCAAAGGTGGAGGTGCCTATTTTGACTTTGAGGGTCCTGTCAGTGAGCCAGTTGGCCACCCACCTGATGAGATAGGGATTTATGCCAAGTTGTGTTAGCTTTTTGATAATACGAGTGGGGGATTGTGTCAAAGGCTTTGGCCAAGTCAAGGTAAGCTGTATGCACTGACTTTCCCTCATTCAGGGCCTTGGAGACAGTCTCAAAGAAGTCAACCAGGTTTAACAGGCAAGATCTGCCCTTGTCGAATTTGAACTAGGTCTGGTCAAGTACTTGGAGATTGCCTATGTCCTAGCTTTAAACTGCTTGTACCTTTTCTGTTAAATGCATTGTAATGTCCATAATGTCCGTAATGTCCATGTCTATATCATTCTGAATGTCTATATATATGTCTTTTCAAAATTCCAAATCCCTGTAAATGGTACAAAATTTTCATCAGACATTTCTTCTGTAAAAAGTTTGATCTTTGAATCAGTGGTAGATACAGTCTCAACAAAAGCAAATAAACATGTATTTGCGGGTTGAACTGATGGAAAATTCCAAGTTAGATTTTTTTCCATTCTGCTTATCTTTTCCATTGAAAAAGTACTGTTCCACACTCAGATTTCAGGACATCTGTGATGCAACCATGTTTAAATGTGGCTCAGTGGGTTGTGTGTGTCACATGGCCTGGTTCTAGGGTTTGCTGATATCTCAAGCTCTGGAAGCTGAATTTTCCCAAATGGTGCACTAAGCCATACAGCTGTTAAGATTAATTTTAATTTTACCATTTGCAATGTCAGCATTAGTGATATTACTTTGAGTTGCACCTGCAATTATTTGGATACACAGAATACTGTATCTGTATTTTCCATTTTCAAGACCTTTTTACATCCCAAGATGGCCGTATACCCGTCATTGGTAAGATCTGACCATAAATTAATCTCACTGGACATCCTTATCCTGTCCCCACCCCCAGCCAAGGAAATCACAGTGAAGAACTTCTCAAAAGCAAACTTCACACTTCTCAAAACCAAGGTGGAATCCTTCAAAGTCCCCGGGCCAGTGGAAAATACGTCCCAAACCGCAGAATCCTTTACAAATGCATTCTATGGACACCTACAGGACTATCCCAAATAAAACCGAGACTCACTCCTCCAAAGGCAGGAGACCTGTCTGTTGGACCCCAGCCATAAACAAGCTATACAACAGAAGGAGGAAGCTACTACATGATACAGCAAAATCCCAAAAAGGGAAGGCATCTCTGATCTGTACTAGCAAGAAACTACGATCCCTCACAAAATCATCTAAGGCCAGCTTCGAATGACAAATTGCACAAGACGCTAAAGATAATCACAAGGCCTTCTTCAGTTATGTCAGGAACCTGGGTGGCAACTCCCAGATATGCTCTGAGTTAGTGCAAAATGACAAAAAATACACTGAACCCACAGACATTGCCAACATCCTGGCAGACAGGTTCAGTGCAAACTTCTCTCCCCCCCAAAAGAGTAAATGTCTATCCCAACTGAGTGTAGCCTCCCTGACATCACAGATGCACAGGTGAGAGCTGCCCTCTCCAAAGCAAAAAACACAGCATCAATGGGACTGGACGGTGTCCCGGGCTGCGTCTTACATGAGCTCCAAGAAGAACTGAACCCTCACATAAAGTCACTGTTCAATCTCAGCCTTACTACAGGATATGTATCCAAGGAATGGTGTACAGCAACACTGGTCCCACTCTACAAATGTGGTGCCATAACGGACCCCGGAAACTATCGCCTTATAAGCCTGACTAGCCTGGTCTGCAAAGCTATGGAGCATATCATCATGGAACTCATAAACAAATACATTGGGAACCTCCAAACACTGGATCCCACCCGATTTGGCTATGTTAAGGGCAGATCTTGCTTCTTGGACCTGGTCGACTTCTTTGAAACCGTCACCAAGGCAATAGATGAAGGGAAGGTAGTCCACACAGCCTACCTGGACCTCGCAAAAGCCTTTGACACAATACCCCACTCGGGCATCATAAATAAGCTCACCAGCTTAAATATCAACCCCTATGTCACAAGATGGGTTGCAAACTGGCTCAGGGATAGAACCCACATGGTCAGAATTGCAGGTGCCATGTCAGACTCTAAACCAGTTACAAGTGGCATCCCACAAGGCTCAGTCCTGGGACCTCTCTTGTTCGGTATATATTTCTCGGAGGTACAGGCTAACATGGGAGGACTATGGCTGACCAAGTTTGCAGATGACTGCAAACTGGGTGCCATAATCAACTCACCGACTGACACAAGCATCCTCCAAAAGGGTCTCACAGAGATGGATAACTGGTGCCAGAGCCATGGCCTAAAGCTAAATGACAAAAAGTGCATAGTCATCCCCACTGGGAAAAACAAAGTGCCCACAAATTACTACATAGGTGGAAATCCATTAAGTACGGAAGAAGTAATTAGGGATTTGGGGACCCAAGTAGATAGCAATCTCTCCTTTGACAATCACGTGGTCAAAGTGGTTAGAAAGACCTTCTATATAGCCCACCTTATCATGAAAGGGTTCACATCTAGATCAAGAGAGGTCATTGTGCCCCTCTACTCATCACTCATCAGGCCCATAATTGAATACAATGCCCCATTTGGGATGTACCTTACCCGACGCCTGCAGCAACTGGAAAGACCCCAAAAGTACCTCACCAAGAGGATCAAGGGACTCAATCAGATGCCCTACGCAGTTAGGCTAAAGAAACTCCAGCTCTACTCAGTTGCTTACTGCCTACTCAGAGGCGATCTGTGCCTGACGTATAAATCCATGTCTAACCCAGAATTAATGGACATGCTCCACCTCAGGAAATCCAAATCCCTTAGAGCTACATGCTCCAGGGACTTAAACCTCAGCAAAGAAATAAATAGGACATGCTGGAGGGACAGATTCATATCCCAGAGGCTCCCCTCACTCTGGAACAAAATCCCAATCCATGTTAGGCAGAGCCCCTCACAGACCTTCTTCAAGAGAAATCTTGACGAGTGGATGGGAGACCATAGGTTTACCCCTGGGATCTCTTCTGTGTCCCTACTAGAAAGAGGCACAGTAAACTAACCTTAAAAGGGCTATCTTCTGTGACCTACTATACAGAGGCACAGTCAAATAATCTAAAAGGGTGGCAAAAGCCAAACACCCTCTGGCTAGGCTTATAAATGCCCTAGGGCAGATAGCCTAGTATCAACCTATGAACCTATAAAAGGAAAGGAGTTCTAATCATACAGCACTGGTCTCAGTTAACTATAAAAATAAAATAAATACATTTCTCCAAAGATGTCTACTCAGCAAGTATCTATGGAAACCTTAACATCTAAGACCAAACTATCTTCTACAGTTTCCCCTGAGAAGGATATAATATCCAAAAGACAGAAAACTAATAAACTACTACAGGAATCCAACAGAGGTACCTCCAAAACTAAAGGGGAACCTGCTATTGCAGTGAAAGACATCAAATTAGCCCTGCAACCTCTTCAAGATGACATAAAAAGTTTTGCAGACAAGCTTAATTCATTTGATTCTAATCTGGATCAAATAATCAAAAGACTAAACCTCACTGAACATAAAACTGAGGAAAATATGATGAAAATACAAGATCCACAAGTAAAAGTAAGTTCAAATGACAAAACTATATCTGAGTTACAGCAAAAAATAATAGACTTAGAAGCACGTAGTAGAAGAAATAACATTATAATACGAGGCATCCCAGAAAAATTTGACCAAGCTCAGATACCGGCCATACTAGCAGAGATCTTTGAGGCAATCACTGAGAACAAAACATTCACTAAATGCATTGTAATAGAAATGGCTCACTGAGCATTACACAGAACACAAGAGGAAGCTATTCCTAGACAAATATATGCCAAATTACTTAATGCTGCCCATACAAACAGGAGCGGCCTTGGGTCAACTGGTGGCCTAGGCAAAAGAGCTCCACTCACCCCCCACCACACCACCCTGTGCCCCCATCCTGGTCTATCTACACCAAATAAACACTGAAAAAGCACCCATGCTAGAGCGGCACCCTAGACGGCTGCTTAGTTGGCCTAGGCTGGCTATGCATACAAATGCAATTCTTATGGCTGCAAAAAAGAACAGCACCATTTCATGGAGAGGACTTAAAATTGCAGTGTCTCAAAACCTGCCACAGGCCATTAAAGCTCAAAAGCAAGCTTTGGCTCCTTTCTGTGTGTATCTAATTAAAAATAAAACTTGTTTCCAAATGAGGTACCCTGCTACCTTCTACCGCAATGACCAGAAATATTTAATGCAAACAGTTGATGAAGCAAAAAAAGCTTTCCTGAGAGCTTTCAGTGAACTTCCTAAGCAATAAATCAGCTAAAAGAAAAGCAAACAAACCAAGTACTTGAGCTTTCTGCTTGGGTATCTTTAATAAGACTCTGAGCAATGTGTTTAAAAATAAGATCTGTCCTACACAGAACCAAATAAACCTTTTAAAATAAAGTTTCCAGCCAGAACAAATAAATAAATATGGACCAAAATATAAATGGAACTATATAATTTATGAAACAAATCAGCTCTAACTGCAAATCTACCTTCATGGAGTATATTTGGTCATTTCCTGGGCTTCCTGGCTGTACTGGATGGTGTTTCTCATTTCCGATGCGGTAAAGGACATGAGCCTGCTTGTTCCTGGTAGTAGGAGTCATCCGAGGCTTTTCTGAGGCCTTGCTGTTACACTGAGAGCCTTTTCGTGGGCTTTCAGAGCCATTGCAATGTTCCTTTACCCAGAATTTAGTGGAGATGTCATCAGATGATGTCACAAGGTCGCCAAAAATGAAGAAATGCATTACTGGGATTGTATTGATCACTGATTCAACCGGAATCAAGCATCCTTATCCAAGAATAGCTATTTTTGTAGCTATTAGTCACCCTAGGACTACAAATTTGAGAAGTTCTGTGTTTTACAAAGCATTTTACATGTTTCCTTTTTTGTACTAAGCACCTACACATATGTTTAAAACAGATAGTAATAGTGCCCCCTCTCCCACCAATTCACTGTTCTATTCCTGTTTTATTGCTCCAGGTTCATACAGCTAGTTAGAGGGGAGCATAATAATTAAAAAAAAAAAAAAGGACTTTTATCTTATATTGTGCAGCAGGTGCCTATCACTATCCTAGAAAATACTGCATCAACTACCTCCTCCCCATACATACACTCATCTCTCAGTGTTCATGACTAGTGATTTATGTTAAGTAACTACCTTACTATAGAAGTAATTAACATGTTCTAATAGTATGTCAAATGGTGGACAGTACGTTTTTGTATATACTTAGGGCAATTAAAGTTTTGTGTATATATTGTTGTGTGCTGACATGTTAGCACTCTCACACTCACACATGCTTACACTCATGCTTGATTTCATTGTTGTGCTGACATGTTAGCACTCTCACACTCACACATGCTTACACTCATACATGCTTACACTCATGCTTGATTTCATTGTTGTGCTGACATGTTAGCACTCTCACACTCACACATGCTTACACTCATGCTTGATTTCATTGTTGTGCTGACATGTTAGCACTCTCACACTCATACATGCTTACACTCATACATGCTTACACTCATGCTTGATTTCATTGCTGACTGCACTGGCTTGTTTTTGTGGTTGCATTTTCCTCAGTATAAGTTGTTTTAGGGGCAGTCTAATGTAATATTTTGCTTAAATGTTTTAATATTAAGCCTGCCACTCTTCCTCTGTATTTAGGGGACATGTTACAAAATGATGCATATGTTGTATTTTCTCCTTGGATGGTGCTTTCTTCCTTTGGCTTAAAATAATATAACGACAAACCAGCGTTACCTTCCCTACCCACTTCTAGTATTTAATTTGTAGGAAGAAAGAAAACTGTGTATTTGACTATATTTAAGGAGAATATTGTAAATGGACTATGTAGACAGTAATCTTACCCGATATGCTCATATGTGATTAGAAGTATACTCTAATGCCTAACCAGATTAATTATTCCTTGTTCCCTATTCCTGTGCCTTAGAAGAAGGGCAAATGTAGTTACTAGTCACACCTGGGTCAGGTTTTACTGATAATTAAGGTAACTAACGTATACATTGCCTACGCTATAGATGACTGCCCTAAACTTCTAACCAGGTCAAAGTAAATCCGTGACTAGTTTATATTTGTTGGTGTAAATGAAAAATCTCCAACTTATATTATTCAGAGACAGGATACCTTTTGTACTACTCATTCTAAGGTTAAACTAAACCATCAAGGAGCGGCAAGAGAGTGGGTAGTCTGGTGCTTGCCGACACTTGGAATATCAAGATTATTATATTTTTCTCCCTGCTACTTTGTAATGTTATTTTACGCACACAAAATAGTTTTGAAACATGCAATTTATATATATATATATATATATATATATATATATATATATATATATATATATATATATATGTGTGTGTGTGTGTGTGTGTGTATATATATATATATATATATATATATATATATATATATAGATAGATAGATATATAAATAAATAATGACAGGCATTTGAATTTCAGACTTCATATTCTTCAGAAATTAAATGCTAAAACAAAACCTTTTATTCTAGAAATTTTCTAAGTTTATAAGATGAATATTTGGAATTTGTCCCGATTTTGGGGCTGTATTCTCCCATTATTGGCTTTGTCCAGGTTTTTTGTGCTAGGAGGTTGAGAGCTATGGTAAGAAGTGAAAAATGAATTCAGTAAATGATAGCCATTTAAGTTTCACTCTTCCTATTTTTCCGGAAGCTGCTGATTTGGCATAGTGGTATGTTGCTCTGACTGTAGTGCATAGGGTCCTGGGTTCAAGACTTGGAAGTGAAATGCATGGTGGTAACACAACATTTTATTCTAGCAACTTTCCAAAATTATACAAGCAATGTTTAAAATGTGTCCCTGTTTTTTGGCTTTTTGTCCCCCCCCCCCAAAAAAAAAAAAAAACTGAAATTGAAAATAACTGTGAGAAGCTGTGCAAGATGCCTATGGCTTCCACTACTGCCATTCTATATTTAAATATAAATATATATATATATATATATATATATATATATATATATACATATATATATATATGTGTGTGTGTGTGTGTGTGTGTAAGTAGACTTTTATGACGGAAATGTTTTGAATTCGGCAGTTTTGTCATTATTGATTGATGCATTTTGTTTCATTGCCTAATGGAAAAATGTTCAAACATTACATTTAACATTGTGCCCTAACTTAAATCTAACAAGTGTGCTGTAGTATACAAGGAATATAATGTAATAAAGTCAGGAAGGTGTATCAGATAGCACATGTATGTTTCTTGTTTTGTGTGCAAGGGGCCTATGATTTGAAAACAGCCCAAAGGTAATCTATAGCCACCACTGGCCAGATGCATTTTCTTTGGATGTGGTGTGGGTTTCAGTGCTGTTTCAATGAATTTGAGTTTCAAGGGAAGAGATGTTTTAATGCCAAGTCTATTTTCATTGTGAGGCAGTATTGCATTGTTTAGCAGGTATCTATTAATGTCTGTGCATTGTGCTATAAAATTTAAAAATAAAGTCTAAATAATCATTGTAGAAATAAAGCAGCAGTGTGCATGCACACATTAGTGTTTGTGGTAAATGGGGCGACATAGTCAGGTAATGGGACATTGGAATGGCTGCAGGCTGGTGCCATATTTTGGTTGTCTGTTCTTCAGTTTGCCTTTGAAAATTGGTATCCCACAATTCCATTGGAGTGGGCGGGGTTACATAATTATGTATGCAAATCTTACGTTAATCCGTGTATAGATTTGTACCTATTTTTCATGGGCCTTGTCCAGATTTTTGATGTTTTCAGGTTGAGAGGTATGCTAAATTCCACACAACAAAACCTTTTAGCTAGTCCTATCTCACTGACCGAAATAAAGTTAGGTATTAAAAAGCTCAAACTCAACAAGGCACCAGGCCCAGATGGGTTTACAGCTGAATTCTACCAAACTTTTAATGACCGACTTATCAGAATTCTTCTTAGCCTATATAACTACATCATTCTTAAGGGAATTATTGACAAATATATGAACAACTCTAAACCAATCCTCATCTTGAAACTTAATTCTGACAACCATAATCCTCTTAGTTACAGACCCATTGCTCTCATTAACATAGATATATCCAAGCAAGTAGAATACAGAAAGTTTTGGCTTTAGTTATATCTCCTGAACAATTAGGCTTCATGAAACAAGCAACTTTGTGATAATACCTTTACTTTAGATTCAACAATGTTATTTCTTAAAAAGGACAACCAGCCAAGATATGCACTCATGCTAGATGCCACTAAAGCCTTCGACAATGTTGACTTAAATGTTCTTTTCTCAACTATGCAATATTTCAACATTCCCGGCTATTTCATTAACATTATAAAAATGCTCTATAATAATGCTGCTACTTCCCTTTATATTAATACAACATTGTCCCACCCTATTAAAATCACTAATGGAACCAGACAGGCCTGCCCCCTCTTACCATATCTTTTTAATATTTATCTTGCACCTCTCCTTCTTCTTATCAGCCAAAAGCATATCATGACATACCCAGAGTTTTTAACATTGAGATCAAATACTCAGCATTTGCAGATGATTTAAACATTTATTTTGAGATACCGAATAGTGATCTACACAAAATTTGTGAATCAATAAGTCTCTTCTCTGCTGCTCCTAATCACATAGTAAATTCCTCAAAATCCTCCATCTTTCCATTAATCCCCCACAATCACCTAGAATCCTATTTCTCTCTGTTTGATATACCAGTCAAATGCACAATCAAATACCTAGGAATAACCTTTATGCACATGCACCAGCATTTGATGAAAGCAAATTTGATTAAAGTCTGGGATCTAATAAATAATGACCTATCCAGATGGAAAAAAACATAAACTTATCCCTACTGTCAAAAACTGCTATTGTCAAAATGAACGTTTATTTAAAATACTGTTTCACCTAAATTCCATAGACTTAAATATATCAAAAACTTTTCAATAAAATAGAAACCACCATCTCAGAATTCCTTTGGTTCCCTAAATCAACTAGAATTTCCTATAACAAACTAATACTCCCAAAAGAGAAAGGCGGACTGAGGCTCTCAGATTTTAATTTTTACTACAACGTAATAAATGCAAGCCTCTTAATTCAAATAGCGAGCTATGAACCATCTGTAGATACATGGATCCCATCCTGGGTTAAGATATGGCATAAATATGTACAATCAATCAAATGTGACCCTAAATGTATCCCATATTTAACGCTGGATAATGAACACAAGTCAAAAATTTTACCTGCTTTAAAAACAAAATTAACATTTTTCAAGCATTGTTGCACTCTCTTAATCTTCAGGATACTATCTCTTTTTCTTCCACCATTTCACCTAAACCCAAACATTAAAATCAATAATAAAATGATAGACCTAACTAATTTTCCCATTATTAAAAATGCCATGGTATGGCATTTTTACCATCTAACAATTTTGCTGCAGTCAAAGAACACTTCGGGACCCCAAATAGTTATGACCCCATGTTAAGCCAACTAATTTCCTTAATAAAACAAAAATTTGCTAACACTAAAACAAAAAAAAAAGTGGTAACCCTCAGACAAGCAATTATCAAAACCCCTTGCCTTAAAAACAAAATGCTTTCTCATGCATACAAGCTCTTAACCAATATCAGATACCAGCAATCACTTCCCTACTCAAAATATTGGGATGACAAGCATGGTGAAAGTCCTACAAAGTCCAAGTATGAAGCAATACGAAACACCCTTAATCTAACCTCCTTTAAGAATCTAATTTACACCCAACTTATGATTGATAATAACTCATACTACACTCCAGCAGTCCTATTAAAATTTGGTTACTACAAAAATCTTGCCTGTCCCTTTTGTTCCCTCCAGTATGCAGATATACTCCACATCTTTTGGAGTTGTAAAAACATATATAAACTTTGGTGCTCCCTCAGATTGGAAAAAATGGGTTATGAGAAGACTATATTCTCCTGGTAAACAACAATCCTGAGTATAACTCCTAAAGAGCAAATGGGTGTCCATAAATATGTCCTAATTACTGTGTGCACTCTTATCAAATTCTTTATAGCTAAGAACTGGCTAAACCCCTTGGCAGTCTCTTGGGAGAACTTCAAAATAATGGCGACTAAATATATATCTGCACACAAAATATGCTCTAGCAGTAAAAGAGACTATTTCCAGAGCTATTGGTGCAGCCTCTTTGACTTAATTCAAGCTAAGTAATTATCGTATAAGATGCACTATTACATCTACAATTTATGCAGACCTTTATGTCCATGCTTTTCAGTCCCTTAATAGATGACTACTGACTACACTCTACTTTTAAACACATTTCTGAGACGCTCCTATTTCCGCTGATGATGGCATCCATGATGTAAATATTGTAAATAGTGTATGTCTCATAGCATCCCCCCTTCTTTTTTCTTTCACTTTACATATAAGTAAGACATGCATATTTCCCCCAACCTTCCTCCATTTTCCTATTAATTAATGATATCCATATCCTGTCTTGTAACGCACTAGATAATATAAGGGGGTGTCTATATTACCTTCTATCCTTAAGGTAGATGGATTAGCATAGTTAGTAGGTTGCATATGTTAGTAGTAGTTATTTTTAGTTTTTCTATTCCAGCTTTTACTGTTTTAGCCAAATTCCAGTGCATTTACCTATTCACAATGTTATTTCTTATCTGCATTGAAATGTTCCATCTTTTTGCATGTATTGTTTATTTTTTTGTGTTTAATTTTGTTTTATTTATTTATTTATTTTTTTGTATAAACCTTGAAAAAAAAAAACAATAAAAATCTTATTTGAAAAAAGAAAACCTTTTTACATTGAGAATATCAGATATTGAAATTTAGAGTTTATTTCCTTTTTGTCCTTATAGTGATGTTAAAGATGTTCTCCATTGTGATAAAGTAACTTCCAAGACAGAGGGTTTTTATATTCCTAGATTTCTCTCAAGGCAACAAAAAGGCTTTTAGAAAATGAACTGCCTCCAAAACAATCTGGGCATTTCTTTCATTGTTTCACTCAGTATAACAGAAAAAAGTGGTAATGATTAGTTTTCTATCTCTAAGCAGCCATGAAAAAAATCAAAATGGATTAAGGGATGAAATAATGGTGAGGTCCAGTTACCTTTTGGAAATGGTAAGACTTCCCTCCAGCCAGCTCAAACTTACCCACTTATGTCATATAGTCTGTTGGTACAGGCTAATATGTTGCTTCATATAAGTAAAGTAAACCAGTTCTGAGCTGAAAAAGGTTATGGTTCTCTCCATGCCAGTTTCTTGCCTCCACAATGACCTTCAGATTTAAGCTAATTCTACATATGACTGACATCTTATCAGCATATATAGCTTGCAAAGGTCACCTTGCTGATCAGCATTCCTCTGTTAAATGGAGGTTGTTAAATGCATCATAGATGCTAGTTGGCACACTATGTCTGAAAGCACATACATTTAAGGGGGACCAGCATTTCTACCTCAGGTTGCTTTTTCAAACCATATGTCTTCACCCGATGCTAATTTGCAATGTTTCAAAGCAGGATTCTTCTATTTTTTTTTACAGAAATAACTGCTTATTGGGAATCTCCTCCCAGTATTATGTTTCCTCAAACCTCTTGTAGATTCTTCCTTGATCCAGTCCTTAGGCATCCTCGTCAGCAGAGTAATCATCCATAGTCCCAGAAGAAACACCCAGTTTCAGAGAAACCTGGATACATAGTCCTACAGGGCACTTCTTCAATGAGCTGGAACATGAATATTCATCAAACAATGTATGCACAACTTTTTCTGTCTTCTGTCCCTTAGTAATGCATTTAATCACTTTCCAAGAAGAAACTTCAGAGTATGGAGGATGTGATCTTCACTTCCTAAATTATATTAAGTATTTAGTTCATTTAATAAAAATCGAACTGCAAAGTATAACTGTAAAATATGTGCTACAAAATAATAAAACAGAAAATAGTAGGTAGTCCACAGTTCAGTTAAAATGGAACATCCTTTATTGAAACACACAAGCTGATGTTGATGTGTAATGAAAAGCATCAAAACATTCCTTATTTATATATAATCAGGTTGTTTGGAGCAAGGGAGTAGTTACTGAGGGTGGTTCTGTTAAAGAGCAATAAAAGCATTAAAGGACATTTTCTGTCCGTATTTAAAAAAGATAATTCAAACCAGCGCAGGAGGTAACTAACTCATTGCAGGTGATTTACAGGGCTAGCTGCAATGACTGTGAAGCATTATCTGTGGGGAAAACACTTTCTGGCCATATTTCTGAAATTAGAGCTAAGTGCAAGAATAATGTACTGTCTCGGCACCTGCAGCTTCACAAAAGACAGACTGGCTTTACATTTCAAATTATTGACCATGGTGACCTTTTGGAACTGGAAGGAGATGTACCTAATCTGTTAGAAAAATGTGAACTACTGTGGCAGCTAAAACTGAACTATTTTAGAAAACTGGGGCTTAATTATTATTGCTCCAGAAAAAGCATACTAGATCTCGGAAAACTGCCCCACTGTATAAAAGAGTATTAAAAGACTGATATGGGACTGATTAATGCTGACATTACTTGCTTATATTGTGTTTAAAAACAAATATCAAACACTGTTTTCTTCTTTTAGCACTAACGTACAGTGTTATAAATGACATACTTTAAGTGGCTCATGTATATATTAATAATTTTTCATGATTCCACGTTAAATGCTACTTTAGATTTTAAACTGAACACCTTTGTTACACTTTTGCCTTTAAGGTAGTGTAACTCTGGTAATGCACACAATGTGCATGGGCCTGGTCTTTTTCTGTTTTGAAGGTTGCAGTTACTAAATGTTTTCTTAGTTAGATGCTACACTTTAACAGATCCCCATGGCCTAAGTGCTTTATTTTTAACATTTATCAGTGAATTTCCAGCTTAGCAGTTATTTTTATGTTTTTTTATCATACTTAGGTTTTCAGTTGTATATCTATAAACATGTTCATTCATGTTATGATTTGTTTTTGACACACAAAGTGATTTTTGCTAAAGGTTGTATATTAATATTTATTCTTGTAAATATCTATTGGTATATATTTTTGTTAGTCATTTTTTAGTTAGTTTCATAATTAATAAAGTTTTGATGAGTTGGTTAGCCTATACTATATTAATAAACTGGTCTTCGATTGCAATTTGTCCCTAGTTTCAATTTTAGGTAGCACAGTCTCTGATTACACTATGGTGTTAAGGGGGCTTGGCTAAAGGAATGATTTTAATGCTTTTATTGCTCTTTACAGAACCACGCTCTGTAACTACTCCCTTGCGTCAGGATACCATGAGTTTCTCTTTTTGCATTTAATCACTTTTGTTGCTCATTCTGAGCTGTTGAGGGTTCACTGATGTGCATGATAACATTCCATATTTGTTAACATATATAAATCATATAGCTTTTGATTTAAATGTATTAATATACAAGAACATCAAATAAAAAGGCATATTCATTTTCTGAAGAATGCATGTACATTAGTGAAAATAAGCATGCTGCGAGCTTGCATTCCATTAGACATACTGAGTAATCACAGCATAAGCAGTTAATATTTTCTCTCCTTTCACATGAAATGTGGTTATTTTTCTTGAAATATGTAAATGGTTTACTGCATTCCCCAGTAGTTCTGTAATGTGGTCAAGGTAAAAATGCATTAAATAACAAAAGCATCACATCATTGTGTAATTTAAATAATCGGAGTTTGTTGACTTTACCTGCCCTGGCTGTTCATGTAATTTAGAGAAGTGAACAAACTGAGTCCTTGGATATTTCAGCAAAAATCACATTACTAAATATCAGTTAACTGAGTCTCCAGGATTAAAAGCACCAACACTAAATGTCTCTATCAAATATATATATATATATATATATATATATATATATATATATATATATATATATATATATATATATGTGTGTGTGTGTGTGTGTGTGTGTATACACAGAAATTACAACCAGAAATGTAATTTTAACACAACATACCCTACTTACAGGAGGTAGCATCCATAAACCATAACCTAACCCCAGCTCTAGCAATAAGGTCAGCTATGTTAGCACGTATTATATAATGGCATTCTTCAAATTGTGTTTCCATTTACGTTGACATTTGACTAAAACGTTGACCAAATGCTATCGAAAAACTGGCTTTTATAACACTGTCATTGAATAGCTGTTTTATGTCCAACTGGAAATTTTGTATCTCTGGGTCAAACATCTTTATCAGTTAACCTGAAACCTAGTCTGAAAATGGAAAAGCATTGTCTATACAGTAATTTACTGTTAGTAAAGTTATCAGTGAAATGCCAAAGTTCTAATTAAATTATACAGTTTACAATATGCTTCTTCTTGCCGTCCTTACCAGCCAACCAACTGGCATGCTTCTTTAAACATGCCCATTTTAGTTTCCTGTAGGGTTAGTACCTTTTGTGGTATAGCTGTCATCCAGGAAACCATGAGTGTATTTTCTTTAAATGGCTTAACCTTATACTCTGCCAACTTATGTCAGTACCTAATGAAATGAGAGCCTGCTACACCATCAGAGTAAGTATAGACTGTCACATGTGCTCAGTGAAATTTAATGTGTCAGCACACCTTGGAATGCTAAGCACATTTCTCTGTGCCACATATTGCACGTAGGATACCTCCCCTGCAGTAACTGTCAGAATTGTAGTGGACTAGACCATCTCTATTCAGGATGTGTTACCTGGCATTGGTTGTAAACTCCCATCATTAATCATAGCAAAGCTGTTTGGGCCAAAATCAGGGGTTTATTTCATACCTCTCAACTCTCCAGATTTTTGCTTCATGTTTTTGGCCTGTTCCTTATAAAAGGTGTGGTTTCCTGGCAAGTAACTGAGGATTGTGGTCACTAAATAATGGCATTCATAGTTTCAAACTTCATATAGTTCAGAAAATGTATGCTAACACAAATGATGCTATTCTAGCAACTTTCTAAGTCCTTAAGAGCAAAATTTAAAATTTGTCCCAATTTTTGGGCCCTTGGCCCTCCATTATTTTAGGTTTTGTCCAGATTTCTTGTCCTAAGAGGCTGAAAGGTAAAGTTTATCTTCCTTATCATAGAATCAGCTAAATTGCATGGATTTTCATAAAATCTGATCTTTTGTTGTGGTTCGCTGGAATGTATTTGACTTCATAATCAAATTTTGTAAGGAAAGTTAAAAATGAAGTGAATTAGCTATTTATTATTTTAGTACATTATAAACTTACATGCAAGGACTGAAACAATGAACAGCTATAAGAAGCAGCATTTATTGTTGAAAAAAGTATATGTTTGCTTAACAAGACAGCAATTTTTCTTATTTTCTGATTGAAGTAAATGAAGCTAACCAAAACTGCCCATGTATAATACCACAGTTGCCGTATTTAGCAGGCCTTTTCTGTACCAGTGTGAAGTACAGATATGAAAGCTTCAGTGTTTAATTGCACAATGAAATACTGCATTATAACACTAGGAGTGCACTTATTACAGCAAAGCTAAAGTAGGTGAAACATTCGCATATCTTTTATGAGATGGAACACATGCTGTTTAAATGAGCTACAACATGAAGCTAATTGACTTCAGATTACATTTAATAGCCACATAGGAAATGAGTCATGACTATGGCATTTTTACCATCTAACAATTTTGCTGCAGTCAAAGAACACTTCGGGACCCCAAATAGTTATGACCCCATGTTAAGCCAACTAATTTCCTTAATAAAACAAAAATTTGCTAACACTAAAACAAAAAAAAAAGTGGTAACCCTCAGACAAGCAATTATCAAAACCCCTTGCCTTAAAAACAAAATGCTTTCTCATGCATACAAGCTCTTAACCAATATCAGATACCAGCAATCACTTCTCTACTCAAAATATTGGGATGACAAGCATGGTGAAAGTCCTACAAAGTCCAAGTATGAAGCAATACGAAACACCCTTAATCTAACCTCCTTTAAGAATCTAATTTACACCCAACTTATGATTGATAATAACTCATACTACACTCCAGCAGTCCTATTAAAATTTGGTTACTACAAAAATCTTGCCTGTCCCTTTTGTTCCCTCCAGTATGCAGATATACTCCACATCTTTTGGAGTTGTAAAAACATATATAAACTTTGGTGCTCCCTCAGATTGGAAAAAATGGGTTATGAGAAGACTATATTCTCCTGGTAAACAACAATCCTGAGTATAACTCCTAAAGAGCAAATGGGTGTCCATAAATATGTCCTAATTACTGTGTGCACTCTTATCAAATTCTTTATAGCTAAGAACTGGCTAAACCCCTTGGCAGTCTCTTGGGAGAACTTCAAAATAATGGCGACTAAATATATATCTGCACACAAAATATGCTCTAGCAGTAAAAAGAGACTATTTCCAGAGCTATTGGTGCAGCCTCTTTGACTTAATTCAAGCTAAGTAATTATCGTATAAGATGCACTATTACATCTACAATTTATGCAGACCTTTATGTCCATGCTTTTCAGTCCCTTAATAGATGACTACTGACTACACTCTACTTTTAAACACATTTCTGAGACGCTCCTATTTCCGCTGATGATGGCATCCATGATGTAAATATTGTAAATAGTGTATGTCTCATAGCATCCCCCCTTCTTTTTTCTTTCACTTTACATATAAGTAAGACATGCATATTTCCCCCAACCTTCCTCCATTTTCCTATTAATTAATGATATCCATATCCTGTCTTGTAACGCACTAGATAATATAAGGGGGTGTCTATATTACCTTCTATCCTTAAGGTAGATGGATTAGCATAGTTAGTAGGTTGCATATGTTAGTAGTAGTTATTTTTAGTTTTTCTATTCCAGCTTTTACTGTTTTAGCCAAATTCCAGTGCATTTACCTATTCACAATGTTATTTCTTATCTGCATTGAAATGTTCCATCTTTTTGCATGTATTGTTTATTTTTTTGTGTTTAATTTTGTTTTATTTATTTATTTATTTTTTTGTATAAACCTTGAAAAAAAAAACAATAAAAATCTTATTTGAAAAAAGAAAACCTTTTTACATTGAGAATATCAGATATTGAAATTTAGAGTTTATTTCCTTTTTGTCCTTATAGTGATGTTAAAGATGTTCTCCATTGTGATAAAGTAACTTCCAAGACAGAGGGTTTTTATATTCCTAGATTTCTCTCAAGGCAACAAAAAGGCTTTTAGAAAATGAACTGCCTCCAAAACAATCTGGGCATTTCTTTCATTGTTTCACTCAGTATAACAGAAAAAAGTGGTAATGATTAGTTTTCTATCTCTAAGCAGCCTTGAAAAAAATCAAAATGGATTAAGGGATGAAATAATGGTGAGGTCCAGTTACCTTTTGGAAATGGTAAGACTTCCCTCCAGCCAGCTCAAACTTACCCACTTATGTCATATAGTCTGTTGGTACAGGCTAATATGTTGCTTCATATAAGTAAAGTAAACCAGTTCTGAGCTGAAAAGGTTATGGTTCTCTCCATGCCAGTTTCTTGCCTCCACAATGACCTTCAGATTTAAGCTAATTCTACATATGACTGACATCTTATCAGCATATATAGCTTGCAAAGGTCACCTTGCTGATCAGCATTCCTCTGTTAAATGGAGGTTGTTAAATGCATCATAGATGCTAGTTGGCACACTATGTCTGAAAGCACATACATTTAAGGGGGACCAGCATTTCTACCTCAGGTTGCTTTTTCAAACCATATGTCTTCACCCGATGCTAATTTGCAATGTTTCAAAGCAGGATTCTTCTATTTTTTTTTACAGAAATAACTGCTTATTGGGAATCTCCTCCCAGTATTATGTTTCCTCAAACCTCTTGTAGATTCTTCCTTGATCCAGTCCTTAGGCATCCTCGTCAGCAGAGTAATCATCCATAGTCCCAGAAGAAACACCCAGTTTCAGAGAAACCTGGATACATAGTCCTACAGGGCACTTCTTCAATGAGCTGGAACATGAATATTCATCAAACAATGTATGCACAACTTTTTTCTGTCTTCTGTCCCTTAGTAATGCATTTAATCACTTTCCAAGAAGAAACTTCAGAGTATGGAGGATGTGATCTTCACTTCCTAAATTATATTAAGTATTTAGTTCATTTAATAAAAATCGAACTGCAAAGTATAACTGTAAAATATGTGCTACAAAATAATAAAACAGAAAATAGTAGGTAGTCCACAGTTCAGTTAAAAATGGAACATCCTTTATTGAAACACACAAGCTGATGTTGATGTGTAATGAAAAGCATCAAAACATTCCTTATTTATATATAATCAGGTTGTTTGGAGCAAGGGAGTAGTTACTGAGGGTGGTTCTGTTAAAGAGCAATAAAAGCATTAAAGGACATTTTCTGTCCGTATTTAAAAAAGATAATTCAAACCAGCGCAGGAGGTAACTAACTCATTGCAGGTGATTTACAGGGCTAGCTGCAATGACTGTGAAGCATTATCTGTGGGGAAAACACTTTCTGGCCATATTTCTGAAATTAGAGCTAAGTGCAAGAATAATGTACTGTCTCGGCACCTGCAGCTTCACAAAAGACAGACTGGCTTTACATTTCAAATTATTGACCATGGTGACCTTTTGGAACTGGAAGGAGATGTACCTAATCTGTTAGAAAAATGTGAACTACTGTGACAGCTAAAACTGAACTATTTTAGAAAACTGGGGCTTAATTATTATTGCTCCAGAAAAAGCATACTAGATCTCGGAAAACTGCCCCACTGTATAAAAGAGTATTAAAAGACTGATATGGGACTGATTAATGCTGACATTACTTGCTTATATTGTGTTTAAAAACAAATATCAAACACTGTTTTCTTCTTTTAGCACTAACGTACAGTGTTATAAATGACATACTTTAAGTGGCTCATGTATATATTAATAATTTTTCATGATTCCACGTTAAATGCTACTTTAGATTTTAAACTGAACACCTTTGTTACACTTTTGCCTTTAAGGTAGTGTAACTCTGGTAATGCACACAATGTGCATGGGCCTGGTCTTTTTCTGTTTTGAAGGTTGCAGTTACTAAATGTTTTCTTAGTTAGATGCTACACTTTAACAGATCCCCATGGCCTAAGTGCTTTATTTTTAACATTTATCAGTGAATTTCCAGCTTAGCAGTTATTTTTATGTTTTTTTATCATACTTAGGTTTTCAGTTGTATATCTATAAACATGTTCATTCATGTTATGATTTGTTTTTGACACACAAAGTGATTTTTGCTAAAGGTTGTCTATTAATATTTATTCTTGTAAATATCTATTGGTATATATTTTTGTTAGTCATTTTTTAGTTAGTTTCATAATTAATAAAGTTTTGATGAGTTGGTTAGCCTATACTATATTAATAAACTGGTCTTCGATTGCAATTTGTCCCTAGTTTCAATTTTAGGTAGCACAGTCTCTGATTACACTATGGTGTTAAGGGGGCTTGGCTAAAGGAATGATTTTAATGCTTTTATTGCTCTTTACAGAACCACGCTCTGTAACTACTCCCTTGCGTCAGGATACCATGAGTTTCTCTTTTTGCATTTAATCACTTTTGTTGCTCATTCTGAGCTGTTGAGGGTTCACTGATGTGCATGATAACATTCCATATTTGTTAACATATATAAATCATATAGCTTTTGATTTAAATGTATTAATATACAAGAACATCAAATAAAAAGGCATATTCATTTTCTGAAGAATGCATGTACATTAGTGAAAATAAGCATGCTGCGAGCTTGCATTCCATTAGACATACTGAGTAATCACAGCATAAGCAGTTAATATTTTCTCTCCTTTCACATGAAATGTGGTTATTTTTCTTGAAATATGTAAATGGTTTACTGCATTCCCCAGTAGTTCTGTAATGTGGTCAAGGTAAAAATGCATTAAATAACAAAAGCATCACATCATTGTGTAATTTAAATAATCGGAGTTTGTTGACTTTACCTGCCCTGGCTGTTCATGTAATTTAGAGAAGTGAACAAACTGAGTCCTTGGATATTTCAGCAAAAATCACATTACTAAATATCAGTTAACTGAGTCTCCAGGATTAAAAGCACCAACACTAAATGTCTCTATCAAATATATATATATATATATATATATATATATATATATATATATATATATATATGTGTGTGTGTGTGTGTGTGTGTATACACAGAAATTACAACCAGAAATGTAATTTTAACACAACATACCCTACTTACAGGAGGTAGCATCCATAAACCATAACCTAACCCCAGCTCTAGCAATAAGGTCAGCTATGTTAGCACGTATTATATAATGGCATTCTTCAAATTGTGTTTCCATTTACGTTGACATTTGACTAAAAAGTTGACCAAATGCTATCGACAAACTGGCTTTTATAACACTGTCATTGAATAGCTGTTTTATGTCCAACTGGAAATTTTGTATCTCTGGGTCAAACATCTTTATCAGTTAACCTGAAACCTAGTCTGAAAATGGAAAAGCATTGTCTATACAGTAATTTACTGTTAGTAAAGTTATCAGTGAAATGCCAAAGTTCTAATTAAATTATACAGTTTACAATATGCTTCTTCTTGCCGTCCTTACCAGCCAACCAACTGGCATGCTTCTTTAAACATGCCCATTTTAGTTTCCTGTAGGGTTAGTACCTTTTGTGGTATAGCTGTCATCCAGGCAACCATGAGTGTATTTTCTTTAAATGGCTTAACCTTATACTCTGGCAACTTATGTCAGTACCTAATGAAATGAGAGCCTGCTACACCATCAGAGTAAGTATAGACTGTCACATGTGCTCAGTGAAATTTAATGTGTCAGCACACCTTGGAATGCTAAGCACATTTCTCTGTGCCACATATTGCACGTAGGATACCTCCCCTGCAGTAACTGTCAGAATTGTAGTGGACTAGACCATCTCTATTCAGGATGTGTTACCTGGCATTGGTTGTAAACTCCCATCATTAATCATAGCAAAGCTGTTTGGGCCAAAATCAGGGGTTTATTTCATACCTCTCAACTCTCCAGATTTTTGCTTCATGTTTTTGGCCTGTTCCTTATAAAAGGTGTGGTTTCCTGGCAAGTAACTGAGGATTGTGGTCACTAAATAATGGCATTCATAGTTTCAAACTTCATATAGTTCAGAAAATGTATGCTAACACAAATGATGCTATTCTAGCAACTTTCTAAGTCCTTAAGAGCAAAATTTAAAATTTGTCCCAATTTTTGGGCCCTTGGCCCTCCATTATTTTAGGTTTTGTCCAGATTTCTTGTCCTAAGAGGCTGAAAGGTAAAGTTTATCTTCCTTATCATAGAATCAGCTAAATTGCATGGATTTTCATAAAATCTGATCTTTTGTTGTGGTTCGCTGGAATGTATTTAACTTCATAATCAAATTTTGTAAGGAAAGTTAAAAATGAAGTGAATTAGCTATTTATTATTTTAGTACATTATAAACTTACATGCAAGGACTGAAACAATGAACAGCTATAAGAAGCAGCATTTATTGTTGAAAAAAGTATATGTTTGCTTAACAAGACAGCAATTTTTCTTATTTTCTGATTGAAGTAAATGAAGCTAACCAAAACTGCCCATGTATAATACCACAGTTGCCGTATTTAGCAGGCCTTTTCTGTACCAGTGTGAAGTACAGATATGAAAGCTTCAGTGTTTTATTGCACAATGAAATACTGCATTATAACACTAGGAGTGCACTTATTACAGCAAAGCTAAAGTAGGTGAAACATTCGCATATCTTTTATGAGATGGAACACATGCTGTTTAAATGAGCTACAACATGAAGCTAATTGACTTCAGATTACATTTAATAGCCACATAGGAAATGAGTCATGACTATGATTACCATGTTTAAAATGATTGTTATATTTTTCATCTGTGGATGACATCTTATCTAGAAATTTATGAAAATGCAATTTTTCACCTATGTCATTCATGTGACTAAAGCAATTAAACATTTTATTAGCAGACAAGTAGAAGTGTGGTGGTTTATGCTATGATACAGTCAGAAGAAAGCCTTGCAAAACAAATCAGCCGTTCATTTATCTAACTTCAGTATTTTAATTTAAGATTATGTAACCGCATGTGTCTATTTTAGTCTTGGATGCTGTACTTCTCTGGAGTTTATTTTAATTATTTGTATTTTTTTTTTCTGTGTTGAGTATTAATGAAAATTGACCTTTTAAAAGTCTGACCAGGAATACAAACCCAAGAAATGTAGTAGCATTAATAAATTACAGGTGAGATATCAGAAAGGTTTACTTCTGAGATGTAAAATATCAATATAAAATACCTGTAGAACAGTATGTTTAATATGAAAAATACAAAACAGGAAAAATTCAGTTGAAATAAGTATCAGCTGGAAAAAGCGTCAGTGTACAGTATCAGATGTATTGGGATTCGCTGCTTTGTGCTCTTGTGGTCTGCTCTAAACTTGTCATGCTTATGTTGGGCTATTACATGACTAATATGGCTCGAGCTCTGTTACTGGATTTGACTGGGAAAACAGTCCCACAACATCTCAAAAGTAAACTTTTCTGTGCATATTAGATTATGTTAGTGCTGATATAAAGTTTCTGTTTTTGTGCACTGGTAATTTGCATCTGAAGGTAGTCTGGACAGTTCCCCCTGGAGATAACAGTGGCTACTGCTGATATTCTCTCTATGTTATGTCACTAGTGATTACTTATTAGTGGTAATGTTTCATTGGCCTGTTTGTTGTGTTCTGCTTGTCATAGAACACTGTCACTATATTGTTCTAAGCTTCATTGCAACCATCTTGACTTAAACTCTGCTACTGGATTTGACTAGGAAAGTAATCCAACTGCATGTGGGAAGTAAGCTTTCTTGCACTTATTTTTTAGAATGTGCTTACCTAAAGGCTATGTTTTGTGCTGTGGTAATTCTCCGTCTGAAACTGGTCTAGCTGGCGATAGAAGAAATTGCTGGTGTTGTTTATGGCTTACAATACTAATGATTACATAGCAGTGCTAACTTTTGATTATCCTGTGGCCACTTGTGATCTTTTAAACTTGCTGTGTTTATTGAATTGTTTAAAAATGGTACTGGTCTATTGTATGGGGTATGACACAGCCAACTTGCTATGAACTGCTCTTTAGGATTTGACTAGAAAAACTGTCTCACAACATATTAAAACAATTGTCCAGCAGGTTTGATGAATATAAAATGCAGTATCCGAGTACATACAACACTAACAAAGTCTTATCTTTGTAATTGTGCTAATTCTCCCTGCTCCTGTTAGCCGGACTGCACCTTAGTGATCACCTAGGCTTTACTGCATGTGACAGCAAATTGTAGCACCTTCCTGATAATCATTCAATTTCTTCCATTACAACTACATAGACTAGTATACCTAAGTGAGCACCTGTGCCAGGGTGCACCTGGGTGTACATGCAGATGTGCATCAAGTTGTAATATCTTTCAGGTATCTTTCCAATTTCTCCCATCCACCCACTTCCTGGACTAGTGAGCATCTGTGCCTGGGTGCTCATGGTTCTAGGTTATGGAGCCTTTTTCCAGCTACTGGCATTGAATTTAGCATTGCTGTTTGTTGCTGCCTGCTATTTCTTATCAATAGTGGATTGATTATTGTCTTACTGTACTGTATCTGTTCTTTGTCTGATGGTTACTGTCACACTACATTGCAATGTTGCTGTGGTAGTATTGTCTTATCCTGCTGTATTGTATACTTACAGCTGATTGTTTGCTCTCCTGATAGCCTTCAATTTACTGTGACAGCATGATGCACTTTATTGCATTACTTGTACTTTTCTGCACTGTATTTTTGTTATGGCATGCAAGTCTACCATAGTCACCTTGAGTACTGTGTTTTCGGCACTTAAGCCCAAGTTACCTAATGCCTCTTCTAACATTTTGCTGACTGTAACATCCACATCCCAGAATCCAGTTTACCTGTTACATTAAATAACACGTGAAGTCTTGTAGACAGTTGTGTTTGCAGTGTTTGGATTACTGCGATGTGGGTTTGCTGGCCATTTGTACACCAGTAATTGATACTGCATTGGTCACTGCATTTTGATATTCCTACCTGCAGCACTGCTGATTTATTGTGCTGGGACACCTCTGTCGCCTGTTCAATGGATCCCTATAATGCTGTATTACATTCAGCTATATTGATAACGAACTGTACTGTTTGGGGTTATAATATATAAAGTTACCATGCTATACTGTACAGAAGTTGTGACATTTTGTACTGCCTTCATCTAGTGAACTGCATTGTACTTTGCACAATAATAAAGGATAAATAAATAAACACTGAATGATATTCAGTAGCACTACACTGTGCAATATCATATTGTATTGCATTGTGCTATACTGTACAGGACGTGCAGCATTTGGCACTGTCCCGTAATTCTTCTCACTGTTCCCTTATATATCTTAAAAGTATGTACTGTGTTAGCCGTTACTTGTACTGCTTCACTGTCCCATTTATAGAACATATAACTCCCTTCTGTTCTTACTACATAGGGATCTATTCATAACGCCTTTAACTTACTATCTTTGCATGCAGTATAGCATCAAAGGCTTTGGCCAGGTTGAAGTATACAATGTGTACAGCATGGCCCTGTCAGTAGCTTGTGATACTCTCTCAATGACATTAACCATGCCCATTACACAGGGCATACATTTTACAAAGCCAAACTGCTTCAGGTCTAGCCTTATGAGATTTTTAATGTCATAGTTAATCAGATCAGTTATATTATGCTCCACAGCTTTGCAAAAGAGACTTGTCAGGCTGATGGGCCTGTAGTTCTTGGGGCCAGTGTTGGAGCCATCCTTTGTGGAGTGGCATCACAGCTGCTGTGCATTCAACATCAGGGATGAAGCCAGTGGCTAAACACAGGTTAAATAGTTAAAGGAGTGGTTCCACCAGGGCTTTCTTGGTTCTGGTTAATAAACAGCCAATTATATTAGGTCCCCTCTAAGAAGTGTTTTTGATCTTTGGTAATGAGGTGGGTCTGAGGGCTTCTGTGATAAATGAACATAGAATAGCTGTTTCTGGGGTGAAAGTGGCACTGAATTTGAAACTAGTATATTGGCAATGTCATGTCAAAGTAGTAGTTACCATTTTGGATAAGTTTGAACAATTGGGGACGTTATTTCTTTGTTTCATAACATAACTAAAGAAAGATTTGTAGTTGTCCTTAACTTCATAGACATTTTAGGCAACTTTCCAACTGTATCCTTGACTTGGGAGTCCTTAGATGTGCTGTATATAATAAAGAGTTTTTTTTTAATTTTATTGTACTTTATGTATGGTGGTGTTTGAAATCTTTAAGTGAGATATAGGTATTTTCAGGTTTAGAGGTTCTAATATTGAAAGTCACTCATTCATGATCCAACTTAACCAAGAAGGGAGGTATCAAGGGAATAGTACATGAAGAAACTATTTCCATAAGGACTAGGTCAGTGATATTATGCCCTCTAATGGTTTTGGTAATGATCTGATCTAGGGAGTTTTTATTTATGGAATATAAGAACTTTTAGGAGTATCCTTTATTTGATGTTTAGGTACCACAGTTTATTGATAGTTAGTTAAGGCATCCCAAAATAATAGAGTTTTTTCTTATATGGATTCCATTATTTACATTTACCATATTTACATGATTTTTTGGGGACATCAAGGGTATCGTGTGACAGGCTATAAACTTTTAGCTAGTTTTGTTTAATGTGATTCAGAGCTCTATGAGCTCTGTTTGTGGGATGTTGAGGATATGCCTAGCAGTGATATGATCCCTAAAAATATGGAGACACTAGCTCTGTTGTCATTGGGCCTGAAAGCATAGTAGTTGAAATACCAGGTATAGTGTGAGTGCTTTCGGAACATGTAAACCAAATCTCAGTTATTACTCAGATATGGATGCACACCAGATTCAGGAAAGACTCATGCTTCGGAATTTTGTTTTTGAGAGCTGCCTTAATATGATCCTGTTTTGGATGTAATATGTTTGTTACGCTGGGATGTCCATCAGCTGGACTCTGACTAAAAAAGCACTTGCGGAGTAGCAAAGTTTTAGTCAATATGCCTAAGTCTTGAAACAAGAGTTGCAGATCATCCTTGGCAAAGCAAGTAGGACTGTTAAGCTTCTGGTCCCATAGTGACAAATAGTAGATCCTCCTGGAATGACACCAAATATTTAGCCAGTTGTTGAAACCAATAATCTTTTCTTTGTAGAAAGACTCTTGTCCAAAGTAGAATCATTCTTACATTTGTGACACATGTGGAGAGTTCTGACAGGTCTATCTGCATATCCCCAAGGGTTTTGAGTGTCAAGTCATTTACACCTACATGAACCAGTTCCATGTTTTAGTCATTTTTGCCAGATGAAAGGGCCCTAAGAGGCTTTGAGATATCAAAGATCCTGGTACCTGAAAGTTAGCTCACCATCACTCTCTGTTTGTCCAGCTTAGTGACAGGGAGAGTCAGTGTGCCTGACTGTAGAGCCACCGGTCACTAAAATATTTTTATTTAAAGAATGGTTCTGTGCATCATATCTGGGTTTATTGAAATACTGGTGATCCTTAGTTCAAATTGTTCCAGAAGGTGATGTATTACATTTTCACTGAGAATTAATTTTTTTGGTCTAGGAAGCTTTTGAAAGGACTTTTTTTACAGCCTCGGTGTATGACATTTTATTGTGGGTTGGTGTAGAATGTTGCAGAGATATGTGCTGTTAGCAGCTTGTGTCCCTTTGTAAAAGTCAGGCATCCATAAATACTTGCATTTGTCACAAAAAGAGTGTCTTGTACTTAGTAAAAGTTTATTATCTTTCAGCATCAGGCAGTTGCTACACTAATTAAGGATACCAAGTGCTATGAGACTGGCAACAGAAGGAAAACAAACAGGTTTACCCACAATTTTAGTCCAAAAATTTGGAGATTTAGTTTGAGTATAGACAGTACTATACTTAGTTAAATTAAATAGGTATTGGACTGTACTGTCGAGGAAATAACTAGTTGTGCTAAGTAATTATTGAATGTATACTACATAAAGTAACTGCTAACTACTGAGAACAGTGTGGAACAATTGCAAGTTATTTTGCTAAAGTAGATCAGCTCTGGGCTATTTGACTCTATGGCTCATTGCACAACTGCAGGCAGCTCTGTGTACTACAGATATTGCGAATCACATTGATCAGTTGTGATATAGGAAGGATAGGTGGCATAGGGAAAATACTGCTCTAAGTATCTGTGTCTGTGCAGTGTGTGGTTAAATGTGGCCGTACAATGAGCAGCAAAGTGCAAACATGGACAATTTATAGCAACACAGAAAAACTGAAAAAGCTGAAAAAAAATCAAAGCAGCACTCTGGGCAATGGTAAAATGACACTGTTCAACGTTCAGATGTCTAGAAATGGCTAGGCTCTTCGTCACTGTCACAAAGGTAAAGCAGTGGCAAATCTCAGCTAGTTTATTAATAAATACCATAAAAGTGCACAGCTGTTACAGTAAGCTTAGTAAGAATATCAAAATATAGTTATCCCACCACTCACATGGCTGAGCAAGGAGAGAGAAACAATCAGTTGCCTCTCAGATGGTTGAATCCACCATATCACCAAGGCACACAAGTCCCTTCACCCCAGGTATAACTATGAGATAGTCATTGTCTGTGTTGGTATGAATGAATTCTGAAACATTCTCTTAGACTATTTGATCAGGGATACAATGGGACTCGTTTTAATTTGTCTAAGGTTGAAAAGAAACTAGTCTTGGCAATAACCCACCATCACTGAAAACGACTCCACAAAATAAGCAAAAGATGAATAACTTTAATAATTGGTTTAGTTATTAGTGTCACTCAGACTGGGACAAAATGTGTCAGATTGGAGGAAGATAGAAGATAACCTTGCTTATTTCACCAGGGATGGCCTGCACCTACCTCTTCAAAACTTTCTCATACTGGCTAAGGCTCTGTCTAAGTCAACAGTGCCCTCTTTAGACAATATCATTCTACTCAGGCTACAAACCTTCCAGTCTGGTTAATATCAAGGTAGTGCTGCTCAATGCTATGAGTCCAAATTAAGAAAATTCCCTCCTAAGAGACCTTACTAAATCTGGAAAATATGGATATTTATGTCATCACTGGAATCTGGTCCCAGAACAGGAAACAACAGTCTCATACCCGAATTTCCAACATACCAGTTGTTTTTGTCTGCAAGTATTGACAGCACTAGCATTGGTGGTGACATGCCTGTCTCTATCTGAAATATCATCACCTCTAGACTGATCAGCTAGGGAACTGAACTTGCACTCCTTTTTATCCAGATGTCAGTAAACAAGATCTCATACTACAGCCTGGCTACCAGAAGCGGCCCTAGGTCAGTTGGTGCTCTAGGCAAAAGGGCTCCACGGCACCCCCCCCACCACCAAACCACCCAGTGCCCCCATCCTGGTCTTCCTACAACAAATAAATACTGGGAAAGCGCCCCTCCTAGAGTGGCACCCTGGCAACCTCCTAGTTGGCCTATGCCTAAGGCCGGCTATGCTGGCTACACAAGCCCATCCATGTCACTAGTTAATTATGAAACATTTTAACAAACTGGACTCCCTCTTCATTAACCCAAATGCAGTCTTTCTAGGGGACTTTACCCTCAATAAACCTATATATTTACAAATAAATATGCACAGTAATTCTTTAACTTTATCAGTGAAAAACCCCCATTGTTCAAATGGTACCCTCCTGGTTAGCTTGTCTGGTTGGATTGTGAGCTTAGATCAGTGTGGTAGTTTAGATATTGTCTTAGGTTGGTTAGAACCAACAGATACTGCAATGTCTTTCAGTTCAATTATGTCCACTGTTCATGAGGGATAAGTTAGGAAGATCTCCACCAGTAGATGGAGCTACAGGAAAGACATGGTAGCTGCTGGCAAAACAAAACAAAAGATCCCTTCCATTTCACATTTAAAATAGAGAAGTACTTGAAATAGTTGAAGATCCTTGTATGAGAGAATAAGGAGTAGATATTAGCAAATGCCTTGTGCAGACCCAACAGCTTTCTTTAGTCCTATACCAGTTTAATTTGGTGCACAGTGAGAATATAAACTCCTCATCTCCAGAAGACAGTAGTCAATAAATGATGTCTGGGTTGTTTATCTTTCAAGGTCCATTGGAGAGATCTCTACTCTTTATTTTGTGATAGTATGTGGCAGTTGCAGTACTTCAGGAAACAGCTTCTCCTGGAATTATTTGGCGCACTCACCCTTCATACCCTTTGGCAGCCATGTTATTTGCCGTCAGTTGCAATAGCCGCTTTTTTCTAATTCATTCAGATTTTACTTTAACTGTAGTATCACAAAATCTTGACTTGATGGACTTGTTTGCACCTCCTGAATGATGGAGGCAAGCAGTGTCGAGGTAGAGTGGAAAAAGTCATTGTTGGCCAACAGTACTGCTATAGCCTATAGGTTTTTGTTGGCCAGGGATTTTATTTCTACCATATCTTTATCTTCTCTTCAGATCTTTTTAAATGGACTTATACTCCATGACAGTGATCTCCTTAGAGCAGTTTATGCTTAATATTATGCAGAACATGATTCCAGAAGTGTGCCAATGTGCAAAAGCATGACAGCCATTGAAAATTAAAATGCAATAGGATCTTTGTAGAAGGCTGTTAGCTCACAAGTGGCCCGGAGTCTGGCGCTTTACAGAAGCTGTTCTGTCATGAGCTTAGTGTGTTCCAACTTAAGAAATGGAAGTATCTTCGAGAGAAACATGTCTAGAAGAACATGTGAGTTTTTGGGTTCTGTGAGTCAAAAGGAAGAGGAGAACAGACCAACAGAATATGGCAGACCAACGTTTTACAAAACAGTTACAGCTTCAACATTTTCATGTGGAAAGAAGCCACAAATGAGGTCTGTCATTATAAAAGTAAGGCAGCTGTCAACTGCAAGTACAAAGATACCAAGCATTAAGTAAAACTGTAATCAAGGCCACTAATTTGTTATCAGCACTTTGTGAAGTATTTGAAAATATGAGACAATTGAATGACTTGACTGATATTTGTAGTATATCTTTTAAATGATCTTGAAACTACAGTACTTAGATAGCTAATTTCATTTGTGCCTGATATTATGCAGATGATACATCAGAGTCTCATAGGTTTCTTAGATATTTTAAGGCCACTAAGTCTTAGAAACATTCATGCCTGGCAAATAACCCCCTCAATCATACCTCACCTGATTTTTCTAGGAGGGCCATACCAGTTAATCTTGGAGTAAATTTGTGACTACCCATCTAGTCATCTAGTTAGTTTAAAAGAAGATAATGACTCACAGTGCTTAACCTACCAAAGGTTTTGGAGACTAAATAAATAAATGTGCAGATTAAGCCTTTAATATTTCAGGTATATTGATGACACAGTTTTCTTTGCAATGGTAGTATCCCTGATATACCTCTCCCTTTGATGTGGAAAATATCTTTTTATTTTGTTCACACATCTAATGCAGAGGAACGTTGCCATTTTTTCAGCTTTAACATTAAAACAGAAGTTGGGGTTGGCATAATGGTTAAGATGTTTACCTCAGAGGCATAAAGTACAAGGTTTATCCAACTACCAACACATATGAAGCAGAAAAAAGAACAACCACAATGGTCAGGATCCACAGGGTTTTATTGAAATCACTCTGACATCTCCGCAATACTGCCTTCAAGGAGTAAATTCATTCTCTTATACCCTTGCCTATAAATACACATCTTAATAGACACACCCCTTTCTAAATTGCACTTAATTATATAATTAAGAAAGCAATCAATGAATAAAAAATTTCCAATTACATTCTTGGTTCAACCCACATGGAAACAAAGTATTACATTTTAAAATGTACAAAGATTCTTTATACAAAAGCATATTTTGATGTCACCAATAACATATTTTGAACATTCAATTTTTTTCTAAAACAGTAGCTTGTAACCCTGTCAAATCTCCCCCATGTACCATATTAAAATCTTCTGCCACTGAACTTTCCTTTTTATTGTTTGCGATATCCCTAACATGTTCCCTTAATTTCACCTTAAAGGACCTTTGGCGCTCTCTCACACAAAATTTATCACATGGACACCTAAGGGCATATATTATGCACTCGCTGTCACAATTAAAGTATCCCTTTTCATGAAAATTTCTCCCATTTATCCTTCTAAAACTCAATAGTATATGTTTACACACCTTACATCTTCCACATGGTTTTGTACCATATTCCACTACATTTTCCACTAAGGTCATAGGGGGACTTACAAACCTACTCTTCACAATGAAATTCTTCATGTTTCCACCTGTCTTATAAGATATCTTCGGGTATTTATTAACCCATTGTGAAAAATCCTTTAGGGAAAAAGTAAATTCCCAGTAATATTTGACCCATTTTACAACCTGTGAACTTAAATAATTATAGGAAGTTACAAAATATATATCCTCATTCTTATTACTGTTGCCTTTTAAAGATCTGAATTTTCTAGAAATAGAATCTTTCTGTATATATTGACTAGTAAATCTATTCCAGGAACTTTGCAGTAACTCAGAATCATAACCTTGAGACAAGAACATACTAATTGTTTGTGTTAATTCCCTCACAAAGTTTGCTTCATTGTTACATAATCTATATAGGCATATAAACTCACCATAAGGTAACGCTTGAATGGTATTTTTTTTACAAAGTACAACGTGGACTCTCTCACCTTTGAGTCAGATTGACTAGGCTTAAAATGGTCCACAAGGGCAGCTGACCTAGTACTTACACATATTAACTATAGTTTACTGAAAGGCTACCTCTGTATTGGAAGTTACCATCCTCCATCTAATCTCCTCACTTCCTATGGAGAATTTTTAAGGGTTTGTCCACCTGTAGTAGAAGAATAGATCTCTCCTTTCTTCAATTTTTCCAAGTCTTTTGGGGTACTACTATAATGATGGGAATGGACTCCATTCCTAAGTCAAAGTCCTTTTAAAGTTCATGAAATTAGCAGTGTTTCAGTCTTTGATGTCAGCCAGATGTGCTCTTCGCAGCACCAGAAATGTGCCCAGTAGTGACTCCTCCTGCAATTTGTATGGGGATTCATTTATTGGTAACTTATCTAAATATGACTGTAGATTCTATTTTATAAGACCCATTGCTCCTACTACTATTGGAACTGTCTGGGTATCTTTATTCCACATTACTCTCATTTCTACCTGCAGATCCTGATATTTTATGACTTTGTGTCTCTCTGTATGCAAGACACTGTAGTCACTGGTTGTGGTGATTACAATGATCAATGCTATTTTGTCTTCATTTCATGGACCACTATATCTGGTTTCCTCACATCTATCTTTTGAAGTGTTGGTAATGGGTGATCCTATGTGATGTAGACTTCATCATTTTCTGTGATGCTTTGTGGCTCATGTTTCCAGTGCTTTTCAGGCACTTCAATACCACACTGTTTGCGCAATCCCCAGTGCAACAGTCTTGCCACATTATTATACCTTTCAGTATACAGTCCTTCTGCCATTAGTATGTCACAACCAGCAATGAGGTGTGCAACTGTTTCCAATTCAGTTTTGCAAAACCTACATTTGTCTGTTTCTCCTACATGTTCATTGGACTTTGTAAATGAACGAGTATGCAGCCTACTATCTTAGGCCACCAATATTAACCTTTCATCTCTTTGTTTGAATTCATCGCTCCTTCACCATTCCTGCATTAATTCCTGATCAACATGAGGTTCTTCCAGAAGTTTTCTATACTTCTAACTATAGTTATGCATTTTTCACATTTCTTGCCTCCTCGTGATCCTTCACCTTATATTCTTTCTTTTGTTTTTTGGCACATTTAGTTGCTGCCTGATTTTTATCTACTTCTGGTTTGATTTCCATTCCTGCTTGATGCCAATATGCTTCTGCTAGATTAAGTAGATAAGTCATCTTATATTTATGCAGATCTATACATGTAATCAGTTTTAAAGGAGGCCCATCTCTCCTTCAGAATGGGGAATATATAATCTTGGTATGCACTGATTTTTATAAATCATTTGGTGAGCATGAAACATCCTTCTTATTTTCCTATCCAACATGTTTTGGGGCCACTCAATCACTTCAAAACTGTAAATTAGGACAGGAAGAGCAAATTGGTTTATAACTTATATTTTGTTCCTGGATGTCAACACTGTTTTCAAGATTAATTTAAGTCTTCTAAAGTATTCCTTAATTAGTTTTATTCACATTTGTTCATGTTTTATTGTTGATCCTTCATCAGTTCCCAAACATTTATGCACTCCCTCTTGCTCAAATTCTTTTATATCACATTCTTGTCCCAAACTGATGTTTATTGGTGCTGCAGTTTTCCTGATTTAAAGGTTACTTTTGCACATTTAACAAGACCAAATGACATTCTTATATCATCTGAAAATGTTTTAATAACTTACAGTTGTGCTTTCAGTTCCCCATCTGATGAACTATGTAGTTTTAAATCATTGACAGAGAAGATGAAAAGTCTTTACACTTTGTTTTCTAGGAGCCAAATTATATCCATGGCCTAAGCTGTTACGTAGACAGCTCAATGGGTTAAGAGCAACACAGAATAACAGCAGTGACGGAGAGTCACCCTGGAATATCCCCTTTGAATTTTTATCCCTGCAATAATAATTTGTCCTTTATCTTGGCTTAATTGCAAAGTGGTCTGCCATAGATCTCCTGAGAGGTGAGGATAATGTTTTTTAATATGATGAATACTCAGTTAGATGTATTGATCGCCTACTAGAAAAGCAGTAGGGTATTTAGAAAAAGTTGCTGTTTGGTCCAAAACAACAGTATAATGATAAGTAAAGTTATAAGGAAGACTTTTTATCCTAGTAATAATAAGACATATATTTATTTACTGGCCCATTATAGTATAATTACAAATGGCTTAATATCTTTGCTCAAGACATATTAGACAATTTTAAGAACATGATGTGAAATTGTTCACTTGTTTTATGTAGCAGATGTAAACATTTGTGTGAATATTTGGTATACATTCATTTTGTTAGTATATATCAGATATTGGAAATACATGACTTCAGGGGGAAATACTGAGTGGCAGCTGTTCTCTCTGTTCACATATTACTACAAAATCTATCAGAATTAGTGATATAACAGTTATACATGTAGCCCATTGTAACTGTAATACAAAGGCAGTAGCTTACAACTTTGCATCCTCCTATAAACTACTAGAAAATGTAAGGTTAGTGTGCAAGAACATGGAAAAATATTAGGCACACTAGACCAGGAAGACATTTGGCATCTCTTTTTATTTGCAGTAGTGATTTATGTATCAGTCATGTAGCACATTGTATCAAACCAATCTACACGTTTCAGTCACAAACTGGAAAAACTCACCCAGCATCTGCCACAAGTTGCTGTCAAGGAAAGGTTAGTTTGTTTTTGCTTCTTATATTTTGCATTATTTCATTGCCTTCTTCTATTTTGTATATTGTGATTTATTTTCTTTACACTGTGTTTTACTTGTATTCTGCTTTTAATTGCATATTTAAGCTAGGAAAGAGACCATAGCTGTGTCTTTTGTGCATGTCGCAGAGAAATTAAGTTTTTCTCCACCCTTCCATCCAGCTGGTGGTGTGTTTTTAAATTCAACCATCTTTCTAGTTGCCTGCCCCTTATGTTAATTACACCACATATCTCCTTTCCTCTCTCGTTTCATTGGTTATTGTGAGTAAGCACAAAAGTCATCATTTTGTAAAATCACTCCCCTTCAACTATTTAAATTTATTGCCCATCACACTGTATTCCATACAGCCAGAATACAAAGAGCCCATCCCCTTCCAATCTATATTGTTCTTTTAAAATTAGTGTCTCTCCACTTGGATAGCTAAAGCTTAAGTTGCTCCCTCTTTCATATCTAACAGTTTAGTGCACAGTGGCAGCCCTTAGGATATTAACCAATTTTTCAGTCTTACATTTAAAATCTGTAACCTCTACTCCAAGACAGCAATTATTGGAGAGCCCACATTCTGCCTCTTTGTAGTCAGCTTGGTATTAGTGCTTCTGTTTTGCTCCTGGTGAAAGAGAGAGCACAACGACATTGTTTCCCAGAGATGGCTGATCACCGGAATACCTAATTACTGCTTCATATGTGCCAACGTGGAATTTGTGCTTATATTCTGCTCCTGGGGAGAGAAGAAGCAGACTGCATTGGTTCCTGACTGTTTCAGGTTGGACAGTGAGTATCTGTGTTTGACCTTCCTGATTGGTCTGGTTGTTATTCAAGGAATCTACCAGGAGAAGGGTATAACACATCTGTTGACCCCTGCCTCACCTGGGGCAAGACTATGGAAGCAAACAGCCTGTGGCCTGCTTCTCGTATTCAGATTGGTACTACTGTTTTGCTTCTGGTGAGAGAAGAAGCAAAAGAGCATTGTGTCCCAGCAGTATGAAGATGTGGTGAGACTAGCACTAGTTGTAGCCGGGCAGTAGCTATTCAGATGACAACCCTCTTTTTATCATTCTTGACAAGCTAATTCTTTCTTTTCGGCAAGTACTGCTTGAAGTGCTTCCAACTTCAGAATATCTGCTTAAATACTTCATCCATAAGTCATCAGTGTGTACTTATTATTTTCCCCTCAACTGTTTGACAGTGTCCTGTGTAGACACACACATCTTGAGTTGACATTTTTCCTGTAAAAACACCATTGAAATTTCACCAGTAACTAGTTGCACATAGGACTAGTTTACAGTGACAAGCACTGCCCCCAAAGTTGCAAACCAGATGCTCCTGACATTACTTTATATTTTCATTCCAACTGTCTAATCAGTACAAAAGTGTCTGTTGCCATGGATATGAACTTTCCCACTATCTCTGTTACCAGCTTGGTGGATATGTGCATCCGGAGGCAATGTAGAAATGTCTCATGTTTACTGACAACCAGCTAATTATCAAATAAACTGATATGGCATGTGAGACATGTATTTACACAATGTGACTGGAGGCAAAGCTCTCACATAAAGGCACTCCTAATGGCAATAAGGTTGTCAGTAGTATACTAGCTGCTCCCATCACACACAATTTAAAGCAGATATATAGACCCACATATGCTGAGGCACCTAAATGTAACCTTCATAGACCCCAAGGACTTCCTAGATGAAGTACGCGTAACAAATACCGTCAGTAGCACTGAATGGACTCTTTCAAAACAACAACACATGGAGTCATATCTCATGGAGCATCTACTTCTAAGCCCATAAGGCAAGCCACCCCACAGTTCAACATTCTGGTAATTGAAGACTCAATTGTGAGATATACTAATGTCCCTCTCACCAGGCTGAGATGGGAGAAAGTCATGGTCAGTTGCTTATCAGGGGCCAGGATCCGCCACATTACAGACTCACTCAGGTCATTGGATCGCAAGTACCAGTATGACTCAGTCATAGTTCATGTGGGTGTAAATGACCTTTGGCATACCTCCCTAGACTGTATGAAGACAGACGTCATAGAACTCTTGGAATATGTGTCCCAGGCTGGCAGAGCCTAGTATTTAGTAGCATTTTACCTTCTCCAAGGATGATGCCACGATACAAACAAAAGTTGACTGACTTTAATAATTGGTTTAGTTTCTGGTGTCATTCTAAGGAGGTGCAATATTTGTAAGCATGGAAGGAGATGGTCAAAAGACGATGCTGCTTTGCCAGGGATGGTCTGCACCTCACCCCTCTAGGATTTTGAATATTAGCTAAAATATTGTTCTCCTCCAAATTGCCTTTGTTAGGCAAAGCCAACGTGAAAATACTTCTGACAGCAAATCAAAACTAAGAAAATCTAAAGGTGTTACTGCACAATGCTAGGAGTCAAAACTAAAAACTCTACTCCCTACAAGCTCTCTTCACCCTAAAGATGGCTGATTTCTGTGTGGTCATTGAGACATGGTTTAAAGTTGAGGAGAAAGCACTGACAGTGTCATGTTACAATGTCTTCCACACATTTAGACCAGCTACAGTACAGACAGGGACTAAAGGTGGAGGTGTGCTGATTAATCAAAAATAAATATTCCTCAAGGCTGGTCAAACAGGACAATTCAGTTAATCTTCTTCATGTTCAAATCACCATAGGCAAAATCCAATAATACCACTTCCTTGCAAGTTTTAGGTCCCTCTCTATGACCCAGGAAATCCATACAATGTATTTAAATTTATTGGAAACACTCACCATCCAACCCAATATCATATTCATGGGTGACTTTAATTACTCCACTGTTAACTGGGAATCATATATGACACCAAATGTACAGGTGCAGAGATTCCTGGATTTTGTAAACACAAATTCCCTGGACCATACTGTTAGTACAATGATCAGTGGTGCAGCCATACTCGATCTGGTCCTAATATAGGAGAGTGTTGCACACCACTTAGTGTCCTTTGAAGTAAAAATAAAACCTGAAACCCCAACTAACCCTGGAATATTCTGGAACTAATCTAAGGCTAACTTCCTGCTATTAACTGATAACCTTGCAAAATTCCAAGTCTCCATAAACCCTGAAAACACTGTTGCCTATGCGGAACTGTTCACAGAAACTTTATACAAGTATGTTAATAGCTGCAGAGAGGAAGCTGTACCCACCAAGAAGAAGTTCATAGGTAGGTACTAGACTATCTGCCTGAGGGCATGTATAAGCCTAGCCAGAGTGTGTCAGCTTTCGCCGCCCCATTGATTAATTAACTGAGCCTCTGTCAAGCAGAGCCAATGAAGTGATCCCAGGGGTGTATTTTCTGTTACCCATCCACTCGTCAAGGCTTCTCTTGAAGAGTGTTAGTGAGGGGCTCTGCCTAATGTAGTTAGGAATTTTGTTCCAAAGCATGGGGAGTCTCTGTGACAGGAATCTGTCCCTCCAGCATGTTCTATTTATTGTTGTGGTGAGGTTTAGCTCACTAGAGCATGTGGCTCACAGTGACTTGGATTTCTTTAGGTGGAGCATGTCCATCAATTCTGATTTGCACATGGCTTTGTAAGTCAGGCAGAGATCACCTCTGAGTAAGTGATATGTCACTGAGTACAGCCAGAGTTTTTTCAGTTGGGCTACATAGGACATATGTTTGAGGCCAGTAATCCTCTTGGTGAGGTGCTTTTGTGGTCTTTCTAGGCTGTTGGAAGTGTCTTGTGAGGTACATTCCAAATGGGGCATTGAACTCTATGATGGGTCTGATGAGTGTCAAATAGAGGGGCACTATAACCTCTTTATTTCTAGATGCAAACCCCTTAGTAATTAGATGGGCCACATAGAAGGATTTCCTAACTACTTTGGCAATATGATTGTCAAAGGAGAAATTACTATCTACCTGGGTCCCCAGATCTCTTATTAAGGCTGTCCGTGTCAGCCGGAGAGTCAATTATGGCTTCCAGTTTTCAGTCACCGGCGAACTTGGTTAGCCGTATTCCTCTTGTGTTTGCCTGTACTTCTGAGAAATATATGCCAAATAGTTGGGGTCCCAGAACCGAGCCTTGCGGGACACCACTTGTGACTGATTTAGAGTTGGACCTGGAGCCTGCTATTCTTACCGTGTGAGTTCTGTCTGTAAGCCAGTTGGCAACCCATCTTGTAACATAGGGGTTTATGTTCAGGCTGGTGAGTTTTTCTATAATACCTGAGTGAGGAATGGTGTTGAGCGCCTTGGCAAGATCAAGGTAGGCTGTGTGAACCACCTTTCCCTCACCTATGGCCTTGGTGACTGTCTCGAAGAAGTAAACCAGGTTTAGTAGGCATCATCTGCCCTTAACAAAGCTAAACTGGGTCAGGTCAAGTGTTTGGAGGTTCCCAATGTCTTTGTTAATGAGTTCCATGATGATGTGCTCCATAGTCTTGCAGACCAGGCTAGTCAGGCTTATGGGGTGATAGTTACCAGGGTCAGTTGTGGCCCTTCCTTTGCGGAGTGGAATAACCTTTACTGTGCACCATTCTATGGGCACATAGCCTGTGGAGAGGCTGAGGTTGAACAGCGTGTTTAGGTGGGGGGTTAGTTTGTTCTGTAGTTCGTGCAAGACGCAGCCTGGGACACCATCTGGCCCCATTAATGCTGTGTTTTTGGCTTTTGAAAGGACTATTTTTACATGTGCTTCTGTGATTTCTGGGACACTACACTTTTCCGGTATTGTTGTGGGCCCTTTTGAAGGTGAGAGGGAGGTGAAGTTTGCACTGAATCTATCTGCCAGGATGTTGGCAATATCAGTAGGTTCAGTATATTTTGTGCTATTTTACACTAGCTCAGAGCATATCTGTGAGTTGCCACTTAAATTCTTGACATAGCTAAAGTAGGCTTTGTGGTTATCTTTCGAATCCTTGGCTATTTTTCTTTTGAAGTTAGCCTTGGATGATTTTATGAGGGACCTTAGTTTCTTACTGATACTGATCAGGGATGCCTTTCCTTCTTGGGATTTGCTTTTTTTCTGAACTAGTTTCCTCCGTTCGGAACTAACTATAAAAAACAAGCCACCTTGGTGGAATCACAGCAATAGCAGGCTGCATAACAGAAGGAAGAAAATCATGGAAACAATTAAGAGGTGCAGCACCTAGCATTATAACTCTCATTATGCTAAACAAATGGCTCAGAGGACAAAGTCTAGCAAAGTCAAATTTAAGGTAAATTTTGCCTTCCTGGCCAAGGGCAACCTCAAGGCATTCTTTAGCTATGTCTGCAACCTCAAAGGCAATACACAATTGTGTGCAGAGCTCATTGTTAATGGAGTCAGCTATACTGAGCCAGAATATATAGCAAACCCACTGGCTGACAAATTCATCTCCAACTTTACCCCTCTCTCCCACTTAACCCTCCCTCAGGAAATACTATCAAATACAACTCCATCTGCTATCAACAGGGAACAGGCCCATAATGCTCTCTCTAAGGCTAAGCACACTGCATTAATAGGCCCAGACAATATCTCAGGATACCTTCTAAATAGCATAAAATATGACCTATCAGGCCATCTGGAATTGCTACTTAACTCTAGTCTCCAAACAGGCTTCGTGCCTCATGAATGGAGAACAGCAACAGTCATCCCTCTGCACAAAAGATTGCCATCTACAGACCCTGAAAATTACAGGCCTATAAATCTTACTAGTCTCATATGCAAAGCCATGGAAAGAATTATAATGGAAATGATCAGTAATGTCTTAGGACATCTCCAGACACTGGAGCCATCCCAATTTGGGTTTAAGGGCAGGTCATGCTCACTCAACCTGGTGGATTTCTTTGAGAAGGTCATCAAAGCAATGAATGATTTGCACTGCCTACCTTGACCTGGCCAAGGAATATGACACATTATCACATGTAACGTACCTGCTGTGGGCCATTGATCAAGGAGTCTCAATCCTCACCATGGACACTGATGAGGGATGTTCACTTGGTACAAAAATAGATACACACAGTATTCTCAGATGCAGCTGTCTGCACCAAGGACAATTTCTCTTAGGAGTGCACAGGGAACACAATCATTCCTGGTGCTGGTTTTCCCCCTCTCTCTCTCTAGGCCACCAAATAAGACTCCCCACTGAAATAGCTATAGAGTTGAGTCCTCAGCCAAGCATTCCAAGCTCAGTCCTCCACCACCCTCTCTGTAAAATTAGTGCTCTGTGTCACTGCTCCAGGTAGCTGACGCACACATTCTTTGAGATTTGATTTTCACACACACACACACACACACACACACACACACACACACACACACACACCTGGGAAAGGCTGGCACAGATTTACTCACTCTGCTACCCTTTGTCCCAGACTTTCTTACAAGAACTTCCAATTTTACTGAGTGAAATTAATACTAATACAAATGGTAGTGTTTGACGAATGCAGCAAGGCTTTCAGGAGTGACCACATTGTCACTAAATAAATATAAGTACTCTCAAATTTAAAATATTCTCTAAAAGAACAGCCACAATGAAAAGTTTAAATATATTTAATAAATAATAAATGGAATATGGAAATACTAAATATCTATTTACAATAAACACCATTGTTTCAGTCACAGGGAATATTAAAAATAACACAGATGGAAATACTCACACAAATACAGAAAAACAGTAATTACTAATCTCATATTTTCTTGGCTAATCTAAAGAATTACTATTCTCTGGTTACTTATTAAAGCAAGGCAAGATAAAGTAGTTAAGTGGCCTTCCTTCATGTAAGGTTTCAAAAACAGACTGCCCTGAGACTTCTTTCTCATCTAATATTAAAACTTCATTTCAGTGCTGGATTACAGAATGACATCACATACATTGGGTCATTTGTCTCTGATTCTCACACTACCCCATTTACTAGAAATCAAACCAGAATCTAGCACATATGTGTTACCATACACACCCACACACACACAGAGTTTTGCTAAGATGTGTTATCTGAAAGCTGTAAAACTATTTCAAAAATTCCACCCTTTCAGGGCAGCAATTCATTCACTCCTAAGGGCAATACAGTAAGATTTCTAGTCCTGGTTTTCATGGACATTTTCTCTCTGGCTGCAATCAGAGCTATAAGGTACAGTCTTTAAGGCCTAAACCAGGTAATTTAATTTCAGACTATTTCTCAAAGTTATCTGTACTGAGATTAACCTCTTCTCTTCCAGTATTCTCTGTTACAATATATTCCTTTCAGCAGTTACAATAAAGTCTGACATACAGGTTTATTTCTTTTCTGTCCAGCAGGACCCACTGTTGGTATATTTTTCTTAACACAAGGAGCTTTACAAATACAGTTTAACACAAACACCTGTACAAATCAGTTTGATATACAAACGGCACATAATTCTTTACAAAACTCCAGCTAGATATGCTGGTATACATTAGACATTTACCATGCTACTTCTCTTGGCATAGTTGGCAGTACCTCACATCATCACACCCCATTCAAGCATTGTTGACAAACTCAAGAGGTTAGGTACAAACCCTTATGTCACCAGGTGGATAGCTATCTGGCTCACAGACAAGACTTAGGAAATTAGAATTGGGGAGTTCACCTCTACAAAGAGGCCAGACACAAGCAAAGTCCCTCAGGGATTATTCATTTCTCTGAAGTCAAAGCCAATATCAATGGCCACCGGAAGACTAAATTTGCAGAAGATTGCAAATTAGGAGCTTTAATTCAATCTCCCAATGACACAAAGGTTCTCCAGGAAGGGTTGCCACAAACAAGCAACTGGTGTTAGAGCTATGGACTAAAACTAAATGACAAGAAATGCATGATAGTATCCTTCAGGAAGTCATTCACCCCTGGTAACTATCGTACTGACAACACACCCCTAAGATCTGAGCCATTAGTTAGGGACTTGGAGATACACATAGACAGTACTCTTGACTTTGACTATCACATGTCTACATTAGTGAGGAGATCATTATATATTGTGCAACTTAAAAACAAAGGTATGACATCTATGTCATTATTCCACTGTATTCAGCATTCATCAGACCTGTCATTGAGTGCAATTCCCCATTTGGTATGTACCTAACTAGGCACATCCAACAGTTGGAATATCCACAGAGTTTCCTCACTAAAAGAATAGAGGGCATAAGTGACATGTCCTATGCTGATCATGTCAAGGCTCTGTCCCTCTATTCCTTCCCCTAGAGGCTATTGAAGAGAGATCTGTGTCTGGCATACAAGGCATGATGGACCTCCTGCATGTCTGCAAAACATAAATCATCAGAATTACCCTTTTTAAAAACGTATACTTTGGCTGTTATATTAATTGGATCTGCTGGAGAAGCAGGTATGTATCCCAGAGACTACCCCGTCTCTAGATCAAGCTCCCTGTCCATGTGAAGCAGAGTCCTCCGTAAACTAATTCAAATATAACATGAACAATTGGATGGGGAAGCGGAAATTCATCCCTGATTTGGCACCTATGTCTGTAATGGACACAGGCAGCCTGTAAATGGTTCATCTCCAAGGCCCCTGCCTGTAAATGTTTAATCTTCCTCTCCCTGCTTACACTTATCAAGGGTATCAGAACTTGTCAGAGATTTGGGATGCATAGCTAGGCTTAAAAAGGTCCTTGTGGTTGTTAGCCTACTACACATACATGAACATTTGAAACTATCTTTTAAGTTAACGTCTTCTTCCAGCTATTAACATACTCCATCTAACATCCTTCATTCTACTTAGAAATCACACATTTTTAATTAATTAATTAATTAATTAATTAATTAATTAATTAATTAATAAGACTTGTCTTGATTTATTGTAAGTAATGTATATTGCAATTTTATTTATTCAGATGTGCATCTTCATTACACTTTTGCTGTCAGTCACTAAATATAATTCTGACTTTCTTTGTATTCCCTGGCTGAGACTAAAGTTGAACACTTGTACTCAGTGCTGTAGCTTGGTAAACACATTTAACTAACTAAGTAACAAAATAAATAAATAACTAAATAAAAAAAAAGTAGAGCAAGACAATAAACACAGATGAGGTGGAATATCTATTAGGGGTGCTCTGTTGTATAGTGACAGAATATTTATTTATTTTAATTATGGAATTTTAAAGCCATAGGGTTTAACATAGAATGTATATGGAAACATATCATCATTTATTTAATTTAAGTTCATTTTATTTTTAATTAACTATTTTTATATTGTACTTGTTTATAATGTGAGGCTATGTTGAAGCAGCAAAAGTAAATTTAATAAAGTGTCATTTTTTTATTTTTTTGTAAATGTTTCTTGCTGTACCTTCCCATTCTAAGATGAATATGAAGATGAACTCTACAATCTTTTGTATACCTACTCATCTTATGTTCAAGTCTTTCTTTATGGCAAAAGTTTTGACACCATTTTCTTTTCACCTGCAGTATAATATTGTTCCCCATAGCCAAAATAAAGAGTTTGATCCTTTTTTAGCCATGGTGGTTAGCATCAATTATTCCCCATACCCAAGGTAAAGGATTTGATCCTTTCATCCTCCGTCTACCAACTGTATAACTCTGAACAAGTTACTTACCCAGACAGTGCTTTTAGGTCACCTCTGAAAAGGTCAGTTTATCAGGGTAATACATTCTGAAATAAATAAATAGGTAGATAATTAATTAATTATAAGTTTGTGGTGGTGAAGACCTAGAGGTTTATTAGAAAATATATTAAACAAATAAAATCCTCTGGAAAAGGTAGATGCAGAGTAAAGTTGTAAATCAAATTTAAAATGGTTGCTGTTGCGTGAAAATATAAACATAATTTAAGAGAAAAGTTTTACATGGTCTGGGATGGAAAGCATGAGCTACAGTCATTTGGATTTAATTGTAAAAATGGTGCAGACAGTGGTATGGGTATGAATGGCTGGATAATTTATGGGACTAGGAGATCTATTGTAGGGGGTTCAGGATGTTGAGAGGAGATAGCGTTCTGTAAATGGAAGTTTTATAGTCTAGAATGACTGTCATAATGTAGAAAATTCAGTTTATGTGTGTATGGGGTGATAACACTAGTATATAGGAGTATAAAGCAGAGAAAAAGTGATACTTGATTGGAATGGGAATGGAAGATGAGAATGAAGAATTTTCTTGGACCATAAAACAACATTTGAAGCTTTCATAGAAAAAGAGGTTGATTTGTAAGGATTTGAAATTGTAGGAAGATGGAACTGCGGATAAAAAAAATCAAAAGTCTTTCACTTGGATTAAAGGTGCTGAGCAGGTGACCAATTTCATTATCATGTCGATTCCCAGGAATCCTGATATATGACTAAAGTTAAAGATAAAAATAACTTGAGTCATGAAATGAGAGATGCAATGAAGCAAACAACTAGGTATATTGTTGATGTGGTGGGTTGACATAGTAAATGGAGAGAAAGAAAGTACATAAAATGCAGTGCCCTTATTCCTTCAAAATAAATAAATAAATAAATAAATAAATACATTGTTCTTGACAGATTTTTATATTACAATTATTTCCAAATGCATACATGTGAATGAGCCTAAGCAGAACCTGTTCACTGAAAGAAATGACTGCAAAAATTCAAACCATTAAAATATACTGTCAAACCAGACATGATATACTCTGAACAAACTAAGAACGTAAACAAGACTTCTTATATCACTAAACATTATGTCACACATCATGATCACATTTTGTTGTATTTTCTCAATATATATATTAAGAAATTCACCTCCAAATTTTGCTCTCAAGCTGTATTTTTTGAAATCTGTTTCTCAGACATTTAAAATGCTTATGGCTAGTTACCCAGTCATAATCATGTATGTTGAGCAAGGTAAAAGTGAACAGCTGAGAACTGGGGAGTTGTGATAACAAAAAACTTGTTAGTAAAGTTGAATAAGTTAGTTGTGATAACAAGAAACTTGTTAGTAAAGTGAATATATTGGAGTTGTGCTACAGGAAAGAAGTGAAATGCATGAGAATATTTTTTTTAGTTAATTATCATTAATGCACAAAAGGTGTATCTAAAACTATAAGACAGTATTTGATTACAAATTATATAACTCTGGAGATTTTAATAGAAATGGAGGAATTGGAGTGTGTTACATTGTTAGATAAGCTTCCAGGTACCTAAACAAGCAAAGAACAAGGGGGTGCGGGATAGTGCAATGGCTAACTAAACACTATTGTAAATAAAATCGTACAAATGAGAATGGGACAGTTCCTTTCAAGTTTTTGGGACTGTGTCCTTTGAACCAATTATACCTTTGCAAATACTGGAAGAAAATTCTACTGAATATCATCTGTATGAATATTAATTACATGGTGAGATGTTTCATGCAGAATATTTGAAATGTAGTAGAAATGTGCAATGTAAAATAAGATGAACTGTTTCTTGTCTGGTATTAGAAACAGGAAAGGGATAAAACTAGCAAAACCTCAATCAGAAAGAACACTTGTAATATTTTTTTTTCTTTCCAGTTGTGGGAATCTGAAGAAAACAAGACTTAACTATACTTTATGCTTCTAAGCCGAAAACTAATTGTTACCTGTTGTAATTGCAAACCAAACTACTGAAATCTGTGAAGGGAATATGAAGAGAGAAAACTCTGGGATGTTTTATCCGTGTCAGTGCATGACTTATAAGTACAATTGAAAAACAGGATGGTGTAGGTAAAGGAACAATACTCTCACCTTAACTCTTTTATACCTGGGCAAAGAAAGGTCAGTTAAGTCCCCTGGTTTATGTGGTATTTTAATCCAGGAAATCACTTGCTTTCTGACCATTATTTTTCTCCCAAATCCTCTAATTAAGAACACACCTCATATAATTTACAATATCTCATACATGGTGTCAGTTGCAAAAAAATGTAAAATACTAGAGTTATTTGTTAAACAGTGGGATATGAACTGGTTGTTAACCGCAAATGCCTGTCAAGTAATGCAGAGTTTATATTACAAATTTGTGAAAAAAATGTTTTTTATTTGCCAGAAATATTGTTAATGTTATAGTCAAGCAGTGGGTTATGTCTCTGTAAATACACAGGACAGACTCAAGATATCAGTGCAAGAACCATTTATAAGTTTGACTGCTTACCGGTTATGTTTGACAAAAGTGGTGAGTTTACTATATTCTGTGGTATTGTACAATCTATGCGAAGTATACATGTAATAATTTGTAGTATTTTAATATATAGCATTAATCTACAAAACAGTGCAAATTAGATAGCAAATATAAAAGAAAAATGTGTGCTTTTATTTTGTGAATAAGAATTGTTTGCCTGCAGTTCACTCAGCCTTTACAGTATTAACACAGATATTTAACTACAGCTAATATTCATAATTGCTTTAGGAAGTATGCTCTCATTTGACCTGCACTGTTTTAATGTCAATCTTCTATTACCCACTGCTTGAATATGTCATCCCCAGCAAAAATGATCATACCAAATGTTTCCATATTTAACATATGCATATAGAATTAGTCATAATTTCATAACGTTTTGTAGATATACCTTAATCCTAGAACTATGCAACCCACACTGACTGGTTCCTTGTGCAAACCTAGCAAACCATGCCAACTTTTAGTTGACACATTTTTCCTTATTGCATATGCTACTCTTCACAAGATAATTCAATCAGTATGTAAATATTGTAAATATTAATCAAATGTACCTCAGATAAATTCTTACATCTGTGGCTGTGTTTTTGTCAAAGTATGTTTGGTGTATTTCTTTCTAAACCCCACTACTTGTATATCCCCCCAGCTGTGTTACAGTATCTCACTCCATTTTTTGTTTTATTAATGCAAGTATGTACAATAATTCATCTGTTTTCATACTCTTTTGCCAACACCCTCTGATAACTCAGTCTTTGTGTACTCTACAGTAATGCGTTCAGTTTTAGAGGACCTCCCCAAACAATATAGGAAGGATATCAGTATCCCAGATATACTGGCCCTACCCACATGAACCACACTTCTTAGTGCCAACATTAGTGTGAATTTTGGTATAATTTCCAGACAGTACACTAATATTTATTTTTAAGCGTTTTACTCTTTTTTGTAGCTACACATTGGGACCTTCCCTACAACTTCTAAGATATCATATCAGAACCAGTCTTAAAAAAACAAACCATTTCTTCTCTAAAATATTTCTAAAAATGGAGGGAATGTTACTAAATTACACCACCATTGCTCTTTCAAAATGTGGCTTATCACCTCTTGTGGTAATGGAAACTGTAGAGGTATTTTGACTATCCATTCCCGATAATGGTCTAAACTTAACTGACCTTCCTTTCTGAACCTCCTTACTTAGACTAATTAACAAGCTTGTGAGATAATGTTGTATAATCATATTGCACAAAATATATCTTGTACTATATATATATATATATATATATATATATATATATATATATATATATATATATATATTATAAAAAAAAATATATATATATATATATATATATATATATATATATATGAATGATAGAAATATCTCTCACAATAGATCTGATACCGCAAAACGTTGTTGTCAGAAATCATTTTATATAACCTGTCCAGGTTTCTTTTTATTAAGAATTGGTAAAAGGTCATGTAGTGCAAATAATTATTGTCAGAAAGTTGTTTGATTTAAATGTTGGATGACCCCCCCACACACACACACCATTGGGAAAATTAATGTCCAAAATTTCACTTCATCAGTAGAGTGGGCAGAAGTGAACTTAATAAGTTTTGTAGACTCATTAATATAATTAATAAAATCTCTCATTCTAATTTCAGAGTCATTCCATAGGATAAATATATCATCCAGAAATCTATAGTATACTTTCCAAAGGCTAACAAAATCAGACAGAAAAACATTCAGGCTATATTTCTGTGGTTGAAGTTCTGAGGTTTTAGCGTACACAATCAGCATTTTTTTGGTTCTTGTTTGAGGTTTGAAACCACTGAAAAAAGCCCCCAACATGGATTACAATCTGATTTTTGTGAGAAACAGCATTTCCTTATCAAAATCCCTAAGGGCTCCTAGCATCACCTTCATCCTGGTGAGAGTCAAGTCAAGCTTCTTTACACAGAAGGTCAACTCTAATGATTTCAGAAGGGGAATCACCACTTCAGTGTATGCCTAGAGCTGAGGTAAGAACTAGGCCACCTTCAAAGCCATCTGAATGTAATAAAAGGTGAATAGCCTTCATCTGAGGCAGCACTGCTTGGGTTGGACATTTGATACATTCCCTAAAAGAAGGTGTGTGAAACAGAGATAATAATTCTTCACTTGAAACTTGAGAAACATTCTGACATAATCCACCTGCAATTTAGGTTTGAAATAAACACTTAGCCAGTAGCCCTGTCACATTTTACCACATCCTCTTTCCATACAACCACAAGTCTTGCAGCCCATCTGTTTCAGACGTCTTATTCCTGCCTTCCTCACTCTTTTCAGAGAAGAAAATATGAAGAGAGGAAGGAAACGATAAACGGGGAAACGGAAATTTGCTACCCATCTCTGACTGAATGGAATTGCTTCAAAGGTCACTTTACTGTTTGATTTCTTATCAGGGGAGACAGCTCTAGACCTTACAAAAAAGCCTTGGCATTGGAAATTCTTCCTGGGGTCTACATCCTTAAAACTGACTCTGAAAAGAATATTTTTTGTAGTATGGTATTTCTTATTAAAGAAAAAGACCTACTACCATGTCCACCAAGCTCTGAGGACAGTAGCACAAATGTGAAAGGCTAAAAAAAGACTCCTTTTATTTTTGTTTGCTTCAATTTCAGTAGCTAGAGCATAACCCATCTGCACAAGTAACACCAGTGCTTGAAAGAGAGTTTTCAGTTCTTTGTAATCACAACCTTAGAGAAAGGATGTTCTTTCAGCCAAGCTTTACAGCAGGCCAGCACCCCCATCATCACCAGACTTAAAAATTAAGCAGACAACAAGACAAGCATGTCTAAATATGAGACACAGCTAAGGAATTAGCATAAACATATTATTATTATTGCTTCCGTCTTCCTTCACCAGTGAGAACTCCTCTTGTATGGCATTTGGCATTTTCATAAACCATTTTGATACAGTATTAAACATAACATAAGGTTCAATGTCTGAATGCCAGGAATAAGAACATAAAGCATTTTCTTTGATGGGAGGTACCTCCTAGTTGCATATTTTTATCAGGAGGAAAAGAAGCATTATGTATGCCCTTCTTACTGCAGTAATATCCCCCTTCTCTAGATCTGAATTGATGTACTTAAAGTAGTGAAAGGATTACTCAGACACAGTATAATATTTTTCTTGCCAGATAACCATTTAGTAATGAATAATGAAATGTGTATTTTTCAAGGATTAGAAATGCTTATTGACTAAGTGAAGTGGGAGAAACACATTTTTGGGGGGGGGGGGGTCAAGCAAATCAGAAAATGACAGAATTAATTCCAGATGTGACTGTCTTTGTTTTAATAATCTTCCAGATTACTACAGGAGGTATTCACAGATTAATTTCACGAAGATAGGAACTTTCATGGCCACAGTAATACTAAATTGTTCCCCCTTGAAAATATCTTGCTACCATATTGTTTATCTCACTGTTTTCTATTAACTACCAAACTAACATTCTGCATCAGTGGCCAAATTTTTGACTTCCTCCTCTTATTCTCCTAAATGAGGAGAGAATTTGATTTTGTCATGACTGTTATCTAGGCATCCATCAAGGGATTTTCTGCTTTAAACCTAACCGCAGTTGCACTGGCTGATAAACATGCTTAAAGAAACGAGAGTCAATGGGTCTACTGTGTACTCCATAAGTCCCAGGTGCACTTTTGCACATGCCCAGTAATGGTAGCAGTATCTAAACATGCTGTTTGGCAGAGCGAAGCCCAGAACCTGAAATGTACGCTGCATGTTGTAATGAATTCTTGTTGATACAGTGAAGACTACACTGCCTAAAGAAGGCATTGCATTCAAACCAGTTAAAACCATGTAACGCAAAAAGCCATCACTTGGTAAACAGAAGACAATACAACCACAAAGAGATGTAACTGGTGCGCTTATACAAAAAATGGTAATGGTGGTTGTAACCCCTGTACGCTTTATATGTATATTGACAGCTACCTGATGTATATTATCTCCAGTTTCACACAATCACAGGGAAACATGCAAGTCCACAATTCTGCTATTTTCAAACAGCATACATCGTTTTAATATGAAACAAATTTCAGTACTTTGATAATGAAGGACTTTGAATGTTATTTTAATACCCTAAATTTGAATTAAGGCCATTTGACAATCACCTTTTTGAAATAACTAAATGCTTTCATCTGTGATTCCTATGCAGTATAGGAGGCCAGCATACCAGTGGACCTCCTCCACCAAGATGAGAAAATTAGCAAAAGATGTTCATTCCCACCCTCCCCAGCCAATTACTTCAGCTCCCTAGTCAGTAGCAGATCCTGTTTTGATTGGAGTCAGAGATTCATTGTGCCAAAGCATCAAATGCCTCAAGTTTGTTAACCTAGCTCAAAGTAAATGTTTTCTGGCTATTGCTTTCAGAGTACATTACATGAACAAGCTGAGCCTTTTTCCTACGTCATCCAAAGTCACAGCTACGACTGTTATTACCTGCCCGGTTACTGTTACAAAGCTACTGAAGGGAGATATGCTTGTGTTACTTTAGATACAGTTTCACCATTTTCCGATGTACCAGAGACTATTTTTTTACTCTCCGCTTTTACTTCGTACTAGTCTTGGATTTCTTTGATGCAGTGATTACCAACAAACCACAGCCCAGTACCAGCCAAAAACAGCTGTAAAAAAATGAAAATCAACCTGTACCTGCACTCAAGGTTCTTTTATGCCCTGTAAGAGTGAGTCCACAGCACAGAAAGCTTCACAACTAAAGTACCACCCAGTACATTTCTACAAGTTAATGCAAGTCGGTGATACAAAGGACAAAGCATGCAGCAGGCCTATAGCACAGAAAGTGTCATCAGCACCGTGTCTCAAAAATCTTTTAAGTCCTCTTAAACCCTTAGATTGGGAGCTCCGTGGAGTGCATCTGAAATATGTTTAGTTTTACTGCATGAGACACAAATGTTGCAACTGACATAGGTATGATGTGCTGAGAAATGTGCTGCCCAAGATTTATAGGTCTTTTAAAATGTGATCATAATACTTTACTGCTGGCAAACAAGGATATCAAGCAGGTATTTATTTGATAAAAAATGCTTAGGTATATTCATCACGACTACTATTCCACTGCATCAAAGACTCAATTGAAGCCATTGTAAGCCAAGTTTTGTGCAGTTTCTGGAGGTTCTTTATGATCAGAAGATTCTGTCCTCCAGTGGCAGTCTAACTGTATATGTGACCTAGAAAACACAGACTGAAGGAGGGGGTTGTCACACTGCTAATACATTCTGGAGCCATATTAATGTCACCTTTTGGTACTATTACTCTAAGTGGATGACTAATAAACAAGAATAGGGAAGTAATATGCAGCAAATTTTTATTATAATACCTAATACACTCCATGTTTTTTTACCCTGATATTTACAATAACTCTGTACAATCTGGATATTAGCTACAAAGAGTTACAGGACAAGCTCAGTTACCCAGTTATCAGATAAATGAGCATCCGATATCACCCCTAAAGTCTTTGTCCTTGAGATTTACATTATATCTCTTAATAAATATAAGCTTGTTTCATGACACAGTAATCCATATTACAACTTGTCTTTCTCTATGCATAACTGAGAAAATGGCTTGTTGTGGGTTTTGTGACATACTGTCTGTATAATTTGCATGACTAAAAAAGTCTCTCACACTGCCTAATGCTACATAGATTTCAGTATTTGAAATGTACACAGATTACTTCTCAAGTGATGATCTCCGTTTTGTTTTTTCTGGAGATAATATCAAGAATAGCTGAAGAGGCCAGATGCACTACTAAAACATTTTACAACTGTCTCCTGTGAAGGCTTGCTCTTATTGTGGGTTTGATGGTTCTTAGTAGGTCTGGCAGTGTAGGGAGATGTGTTATGACACATGAAAGCCATCCTGTCTGTTATACAAACAAGGTAACACCGTTTTGTGTAGGATTCACAGTTTCTTACAGTGATTAACACAAGAGAAATACTCCAGCAATATTACAATGACATGCAAATCCCACATTTTCATCAGTCGTTTATTTGTCCACATTTATGCCGTAAGTAATATAAGGGATTCTGCATAATATGATTTGATATGCTTATGCATTGTTTATGTTTATAAGGTAATGTGTTTCAGAGCAGTGAGGGTGTGTGTGCCAGGAACTGTATATCAAGGGGAATTTTAATCCATTTATGTGCCAGAGACTGCGAGATAGAAGTCAGTGCAGTCACTGTGTGTGTGTGTGTGTGTGTGTGTGTGTGTGTGTGGGGGTTATTTACTCATTTTTAGTTAAAGTTTCTGCAGTATGTTCATGATTGTCATTACAGTTGTAAGACACTGGCAGACTGAGCACCACCTGATAGTGCTTCAAGCTGTAAGGATAGAACACTGGCTGTGAAACTTCATATTCAATTATATAAAAGGCATGATCAACTAGAGCACATTATTTTGCTAGACAGTCAATTTTTATTGTATAATTCAGCAACATACATGTTTTGTGTGGTACATCTTTCTTCATTTTTGAGTCAAGATACTGGTAGACTTCTTACAAATGTCCTAAAAACATGATCTGTGTTAGAGTCCACTTTGAAGGAATCATTGCAGCTTAAAGTTCTAAAGTTTTGATGTGCAGAATTTTTTTGTCAAAGCATGGCTTTTGTCTCTTAACTCAGAAATGAATTGTGGACTTGTTGACGTTCCAATGATTGTATGACCATGGGGGTTAGTATTTTTTATAATAAAGGTACTGGGGCCATACCTGCTTTGAAAAAATACTGAATGCAATATTTTAAGTTTGTTTTACACTTTTTGTATTCTGCAGATATTGTAAGCATTACTTTTACATGTTTATTGTTGCTATTCTTTATAGTGGATTTCATTGCTTTTTTGACAGTCAGTAATTTAATAGTCAGGGCATAGATTTGTTTACATAAATCCATGTTTTATACTGGAATATAAAGGCACTATTCCTGTTAGGTACCACAGTCTCATTTAAGGAAAGATGGTGGGATGGAGCAGAAAAGGAAACAGTAAGTTGATGAGGATGCAAAATTTCTGTGATTCATATCAACAACATGATGACAATATTATTTTATGTAACATTTTCCTCTTGCTGTCTATTTTATTTCCCACTAATTGCTTTTACAGCTGTATAACATACATATGCTGATATCTGTTAGTTGCTTCTCACTATCAGATTCATTGAATATTGATGCATAGTAGCACAGAAATTCTGCTCGATTATTTTGTCTGTTATCATGGCTACATGATGGGTTACCATTGCAATCTTTAAAAGCACTTTTACTTTTTGTATATAAGGTACAGCCAAAAAAATCCATCTGGTAAGTTTATTTATGGACTGTTAATACCTTGATGTTGCTCAGTTTATTTTCTTCCTAGCAGTGATTTTTTTTCAGTGTTTATTGAATCTTGTTTATTATGTTGCTGAGATCTGTAGAGATGGTGCAGGGAGCTTGGAAAAATACATGCTTTACTTACCACATTGATGCAGTTTTCTGACACAACTAGAATGAACATTTTTGGTTGATAGCTTCAAGTCCAAGTGAGGAAAGATAAATATATTTTTCGTTTTGATTGTAACTGACCATGAGTAAAACACACTTTCAGCTTTGTACCTGCAATAGTTAGTGTATTATTGTGTATTTTTAAGAAAATGTAAGTGTACTTATGGACAATGCATGATTTAGATAATGAAACACATAATGGCATGCAGACCAGGATCTAGTCAATAATGTTATACCCGTGTGGCAGGGACAAAATATTAATTGATGGTAGATTATGTACTGCTTACGTCATTATGTGTTTTGTACTGTTTGCCATGGGCAGAGATACTTTGTGGACATAGAATGAATAGGGTCTCTACACATACTGTGAGGTAGGAACTCTATAGTGTGCGTGTGAGCTCAGAACTTCTATGGGAGGGTATGGTTATATACTCTACATGTATAAGTTTTAAGTGCATACTGGCCTCATTGCACATTCTAGCTAGGGTGGGACAGGTAACATGAGTGTACTATGGCAACAGACCAGTATTGTAATACATTTGGGATGGCATAGACCTTGGTGGAACTATGCTAAACAATGCTGAAACATGTTATGTGATTCATTTTTTTTATGGATCCCGGACTCTATCCTGTTCTGCATTAGTCAGTGTTAGCCACCTTTGTATGAGTGATCACAGTTCTCTTCAGACCATTCCTAAATATTAGAGGTAATCAGGAAGGGTGTGTGTACACATTTTGCTGAGTCCTATAATTTGATAAGTGGTCTAAATAATGCTTTGTGAAGGCAAACTGAACCAAAAGTACACTATATAGTGGCCACTGACTAGAAATTTCATATTTGCCAATATCAGCAAAGCAGTTATCCAAAAGATGCAAGTCTGTAACTTCTCTCAGCTCAGATGTTTCTTCAGCATGCATGATTATTTAGGAAACCTGTCTGTTTTTTTTTTTTTTTTTTAGAAAACTACACATTTCTCCAAAATTGAAAGTTTTCTTTGTTTCCATTTCCAATTATATAGCAACTATAATGGCATTATCTATTCACTTTAAAACTATAAAAGGAATTAATGTTTTTTCTTAGCTGATGCATTTGAGAAGAGTAATGCAGTGAATGGCATACAAACTTCTTGTCATCACATCTGTCAATACCCACCACAACTGCAGGAAGGAACAAACAACAGTGAGATATCAGGGACTCAATTTCTCATCCCAGAAGTCATGAATTCCATGCAGAGGGATTATATACTCAACAGCCACATTAAACAAGAAAAAGAATGGAAGGGCAGAAATAAGAATTCCATGCTTACGCAAAATGGTATCATAACAGGGGCACCAGATGTAGCTAACACAGCAGCAGCATACAGATCCAAAGTAAATTTCAGGCCACAGAGGGGAAGCCCTTCCATTCTTCCTCCCTGTAACATGATTCTTTCTGAAATTACATCAAAAGTCATCACTTCTACCTTTAGTAAGGTCAGAAACATCAGATCCATGGGACCACGTGCAATAGCAGGAAACCTGATTTGTATATCAGAAATAACCTTGTATACCACTGTATGAAAATATTTCTTAATAGAGTGTTAAAAACTGGCTACATCCATAATACACGGAAGCTGGCTATTGTAGTCCCAGTCTACAAGGGAGATCCTTTTACAGACTACTCAACCTCTGCATGTTTTAAAGGCTGATACAAAAATGTATCGTGGAACTCATGGAGAGAGATGGAAAACTTTCTCACAAAGGGTATTGGAACACAATATGGTTTTGTAAATTTCTTCAGTGGTGCAACTGTTCCCTGGATGAAGGTTTATCTGTTTATGTATATTTCCTTAATCTGTCTAAAGCATTCAGCATTGTACAACCTCACTCCATGACAGAATCACAAATGTTTTCAGGGATCTAAAGGAATATTCTAGGCAAGCAAGCAAGCAAGGGGACCATAAGATGCCATGCATTACACACTTTTAGGCAGATGAACTTAATAGTTCTTAATCTTCTCAAGCACTTAACAGTGCTCACTTCCCATACTAAGCAATGCATACATCATAACTCTGATATAGATTTGTATCTACCCATCTAGTCTTCAAGACTAGCTTTAAAGGTAGCCAAAAGAGTACTTTGACCTGTAGCAGTAACATATTCCATAGGTTAGGAATACCTTGACTTAGGAACCTATCGCACCAGCAAGTCTTGCTTATTTATTGTTGCCATTAGTGCTGGTATTTGTAGAACCATTAGTTTACAAAGAAATAGGAGGCCAAGTAGAATTTTGTCTTTCATGGAGAGTTGTGCCATTCTATTGGGATAGTTAAAGAATTTAAGAGCTTTCATTTTCTTGGTTAGAAATCTTTGGGGCCTTTCCAGTTAATTGACATGCTTGAATTTGCATATACCAAATGAGACATTGTATTAAGTGATGGGACTGATAAGGGAAGCGTACATATGTAGGATGACTTCTTTGAATCTTGAAGATATCCATTGTAAATTAACTGGGCCAGATAGAAGGATTTCCTGGCTGTGGTGGAAATATGATGATCAAATGAGCGATAGTTATCCACATAAGTGCCTGGGTCCCTTTTGACTGTATCATTCTGAAAAGGAGCACCAAGGTAATTTTAGACCCATCAACTTTACCAACCTTATATGCACAACTATCTAATGTATCATAGTGGACCTCATTTATACAGATTCATAGGTTCATAGCTTTATAGATTAGTATTAGGCTAACTGCCATTGTGGGTCATTTTAAGCCTAGCCAATTACCCCATGTGAGAATCAAACCCCGCATCTTGTGTCTATAAGGTAAACACCTTAACCATTATGCCATCCTCCCAGATGTAGGCAACTTAACTATTCTAGAGCAAAATCAGTTTGATTTTGTGAAGTGATCCTGTCTCCTGAACCTAGTAAGTTTCTTCGAAAAGTATATGAGATGAGAGCAGCCTTTCTGCCACTCACTACTATGCTGCACTTTCTTCATTTAGTTTGAGATTGTCTTTGATACACCATGTATGTGCATATTCCAATCCTTCCTGGACCTGTTTTGCATCAGTGGATGAGCAGATAACAGTTCCCATTTTGCAGTCATCTGCAGACTTGGTCAACCACACTTCTGGGATATAGACTTGAATGTTTGCAAAATAAATGCCAAATAGGGGAAGGACTACAACTGATCCATGTGGTACCCCACTAGTTACAAATTTACATTCAGAGAAGAAACCAGCAACTTTCACAACTTGTGAAGTGTTGGATAGTCATTTTGCAATCCAGTGGAGAATGTTTTTTTTTTTATTGTTTGTTTAATGTTTCAATAATACCAGAATGAGACATAGTTTCAAAAGTCATGGCCAGTATGAGATAAGCAATGAGCACAGAATAACCACTGTTCTCAGCCCCTGCAAACTTTTCTAAGAATCTTACTAGGCTCAGGAGAGAAGAACTTCCCTTCACAAAACCATATTGATTGGGATCTAGATTATTTAAGGTGTATATGCAGTTTAGTAATATCTGAGGCACAGCAGGTAACAAACTTGCCTTTGGTGCAGACATCTGTGGGTTCAATTCCCATATCAGTTAAATCAATTCCAGACACTGCGGTGTAGCATAAGGGGGTGCTGCACTCTTGAGTATGTCATCCTTCAGATAAAACATTAAACTGTGGTCCCATTTGCTTGAGTTGGTAGTAGCTTAGGTGTATGTAAAAGATCCCATGGCACCTATTGAAAAAGTAGGGGAAGGTTGCTGATGTCCTGGCCAAATTTCCCCTGGTAGTGTAAATACCACCTTGAGTCTTCCTTGAAAAGAGGTTACTATCCTAGTGGGACTAACCCTGTGAGCAAACTATTAATAAAATAAATAATAAAATAATGTCTACATAAATAGTTTTGCTATAAAAGTCCCATGGCTTTGCATATAAGGTTGGTAAAACTGATGGGTCTATAATTAATTGGTCTGTAGAGTGGCTGCCTTATATATGGGAGTCACAGTTGTTGTTTTCTAGGAATCAAGAATAACCCTGTAGATAGGCCGATGTTAAACAGTTTAAGTAGAGGTTCAGATAGAGAATGCAGTCTTGTATATTATCTAGTGTCATTATTTTACCCATAAATGAAGCCGTATTAATTTGGGTCCTCACTTAATTACATGGTCATATGCAATAAACAAGAGTAGGAAGGGGATCATAATCATCACCCACTGTGACCATTTGTTCCCATCAATACTGTCTTCTCTAACAATAACTTTTTTTAATGTTCTTACCAGAAATCAGTACTAACTCATCAAATTAGCTGATCACTTCAATCTTGGGAACTTTTTTTTAAACCACCTCCAGGCATTACATATAAGTGGTGCAACAGAAATAACCTTGCATTCAATGCCAACACTTGCATTTGTCACCATTTTTTGTGCTGCCAGTGGTAATAACTAAAAGACGAACACATAGTAAGAGAACCTTGTAGATGATGACCATATAGTCTCTGCCATTTATAAAGCAAATATATTTGACCACCTGAACCTTATATCATGACGAGCCATGCCATGGGTAACTTCCCCTTCATATATGGTTACTTGAACAGTTATGGAGTACTGCGCTGTTCTATAGTCTATCCACGTGCAAGAAGGTGCAGACTCCTCACAGAGAGGATTGGAGGGCTTCAAGGTTTGTCTTACCATCAAAACATGCAACCTCTCTCTCTCAGTCTCACTCACTCAGTATCCTATCACCTCCTTATAATATCTTAGAGGAAAAGTATGCTTGAACTACAGAGCATTATAAGATCACCTTAACACCTAAATGCTTTGCTTAGAGTAGTTTTGTAGTAACTTAAACACAAGAGGACACAATGTCTGCTGTAATGTGAAACATTAAATAGTCTTCTCCAAAAACTGCCATTCCGATGGAATCTTTTACTGCTCTGAATTAAACTGATTGATGCATGGCTTCAGGAAGGAACTGGATGTTTACATAAGCACTTGCAAGTTCCAAAAATGGTTACAGAATGGAAACTGGTGCATCTGTCTCCTTGATGGCCAGTAAACCTTGAGGCTGATCACCTATCCTGTTGTCCTATTTTACTGCCTACTAGACACTCTATGAAATAACTCAGTGTACAATGAAAGTTTTTAATCAGTAATGATACTTGCTAAAATGTAAAATAGAATCCCCCATTATTTTGAAGAAAATCCTACTTAGTGGAATCCAGTTATGCAGCCAGATATTAGGGTACAAGAATAGCTCTGCTGTAATAATGTGTGCAGATTTCTTTGATTTAATTTAGATTGTTAACAGAATATTTCCCAGTGAAATCAAAGGCCTGCAGCAGACACATCTGAAGGCTGGTCTTTTATTTCTTTGTTTGTTCGTACTTCTGTAGACACTGTATTATATTTTTATTATACCTTGCATAAATTTTACTTGTGCAAAACATGATTTAGAGCTTCTTTACTAGATGTAAAGAATTTTATACCACAGCTTGTTGTTATTAATTATGTCAATAATACAACCTTGTAATATAAGAACAACGTCATCCTCTAAAGAACTTAATTTCATTCTTGAGTTAGTTTTTTTATCTTTACTAAATAATCTAATGCAGTTTAGTGTCCAGAAGGTCTTCATCCTTCTCATTTTTTTGGCACAGATCATAAAGGTACTGCCATCGTTTTTCCTTATTAAATCTTATTTTTTTTGAAAGGGCTTTTTCTAGTATGACAAAGACATGCTCATACCATTTCCATGGTTTTCATTCATTGAAGCTACAATAAACAAACCAGTAAATACTTCCATTTTTATCTAGTGTTACTGGTATTCACATAATTGTGGAAAATAATCGGTGCAGCAAATTGTATAGTATGCCAGAAGTTGCTTAAAGGTGTCTTACCAGGTCTAAGAAAGGTCGTCTGTCAATCATGTATGACAGAGCTGAATTACTGGAAATTCATAAGGCAACTCTGACTTATAAGCAAGAATGCACAGGAGATGATGCTGAATCTCTGAATGCAAAATAATATGTACAAGTTAACACTGTTGTTTGGAAGAAAAATTTCATATACCATGAAAGATGTTTTAGCTGCTTACAGTTAGGACAAATTAGAGAAAGTCATTTGTGCATGCCATGTGAGAATGGGTATGTAAGTGCGTCTTATGGGCTGGTATCCCATTCATTGTGAGATTTTTGTATCTTGTCCCCATCTGGTGTCAGCAAAGGCTTAAATCCTCCAGTGACCCTCTGTTAGATTGCACGAGTAATTAGAAAATGAATAAGCAAAACAGAAAAAACACACGCAAAACACTGGTGCCACTGTAAGAAAATACAGAAAAAAGCTACCTTGTCTATTAATGTCTGATCTCTAGACTCTGTCATATTATATGAGCAAAACACACAGTGTTGGAGCAAAAAAAAAAAAAGGCTGAAAAAAACAAACCCAGTAAAAATTATATCTACATTAGGCAACTTTAGTTGAGTAATTTTATAAAAACAGAGACTGATACAAATGCATTAGTGATGTAAAAGATTTGAAGACGTGATGAAAATGTAGTTTTTTCAGCATCTAGGTGAAGTTTTTCCCTAAAGTAGTTTACAGTTATTTTAACCAAAAAAAAAATATGCTGCACCCCCATGAATCCAATATGAGCTCAAACAAATACTCCAACCACAATGAATTTTGATGGTCTAGTAAGAGACAAAATCATTTAATCTAATCTGTCATCTAATAATAAATATTAACAAAGAAATTGCATTGAGAGTGTTTTTGAGAGCTCAGAGTGGACCTGTGCAGGTGTAGCATTTCTTTTTCATAGTTGTTATCTGTTTCAATAAAGTTGCTAGTTAGCATTTTGGAGTTTAGAATCATTTTGCTTTGTATTGAGAATCTGTATATTATGTGGTGACCAGCTGGTTTAATTTCCAACAACTACTTTTTCACAGCTCCCCGACATGTATAATGCGACATATGATTCTTTCCAAATTCAAAGAGCACTTGAAGACATTTAACTGTTTTTTTCAGGGGGGGGGGGGTGAAGGGGTGAAAATATGAAATTGTTGTGCTTTCATTGTACTAGTAATATTTAAATCTTCATTCTACATTGTTTGTCTGCTACAGCCTTATGCTGTAGTAAATTATATTCTTTGGGGTAATTCTTTTGGTTTTTTTGATAGAAGTCATGCATCTGAAGTATAGATTTGCATTTATTTTATTGTGTTCTAGTTGGCGTTACTTGATGTTCTCTCTTTCAATATACTGAATTTGTTATATGGTCTTCAGTCTTTTTAAAGTAGCATCCGATTTATTTTGCTTGCCTGCATGCTACTAATACCTGCGAACTACAGTGTATTTTTCACGAGGTGTTATACTCACCTCACATTCTACAGAGGACCCTCACTGTAAAGACTAAAACACCATACAAGGGAAATAAACAACATGAAAAATTGCTTTGAAGTCAGACATCTTTCCATTATTGATATACATTTATAATTCAGGGCTTTATGGAAGTGTTTCTGTCTGTATTAGTTCATCACATTTATATAATTAATGTGAACTGTTTTAATGCAAGTACAGTTTTGTGACCGTCAAGGCAAATTCAAACTGTGTGGAAATGAACATGTTAGTCTCTGTAAAGCACCTTTAAGTATTTCATTCTTAAAACTGCTGAAGCTAAGAACACGGAAAATTACATTTTACAAGACAGATGAAAAAGGCAGTATATAATGAAATGGTAGAAGTACGAAGAGTAATTTTCTTTGTAAAGAGAACTGAGGCTTTAATAACACATGCTGACTAATTTATGCTGACAGTGCTGGACCTTGGCAGTCTTCCAGCTCAGCAGTGCATAGACATTAAAATGCTACTGAAGATTTTCAAATTCTTTCAAGGAATTTCTTCATCTCTCTTGTATTTGAACATCCATTTTCTTCAACATGGGACTATTGTAATTTGTTATAACATACATTTTAATATTGTTTGTTCTTTACCAGTTCTTAAAAAAACTTGTGCAAGATTAAACAGGAAAAAAGTACATAATTTAAACTGCACACACAGAATATTTATAAACTGGAATCTAAAGTAAAGAACTGAATCTAATAATTGTGTTGTTGCTTTTTAAATTGTTTTATATGCACAGTCATGCCATTCCTAAAGTGCATTACAGAGTAGATAAAGCGGTCCTTCAACAACAGTTGTTTATGGTACGTGACAGGCACTGTTATGTGCAAATAACAGGTACCATAATGTTCATCATTACCCCAGTGTCTCTTGTCACGAATCCTGTTACGTTTTACCTTTACATGTACTATACAATGTGGTAATTAAGGGAATTATACATGCATTGCAGAGTAATCAAATGAAAAATGTGTACTAAGAACAGTATTTGAAACTACTAAAGGATTTGATTTAACAAACTTCGGCACCTTTTCTGTTGACACGACCAGCAAAGAAACTGTCAATAAGGCTATATGAGCTTATTTATGCCTTTAAGCAGAAAAATAAAAAAAAAAATAATGCTCTGAGGAAACATAGATTATAATGTCAGAATTTATATATGTTGTTATTTGGAGGATTAGAACATGTTAAATTGAACCTAGAGGTGGTGATTATAATATTATTTTACAACTGCATGAATTTCAGTGAGAGATAATTGATTCTCCAAGCTAATAAACCTTCTGGCCACAAGGTAAATCTCTGTTTCACTAGTTTTTTTGATTTTGAGATGGTGACACTTCACTTTACCTATCAGGAGTACTAGATCTTTTTTGCCTTCCTTTTTTGAACTGTTTCTGAAATAGCTTTTTGTAGTCCTTTCATATGATATACTCACATTATAGCTGCATGGAATCAGGACTACCCAACATGACAAGGACAAAATCCTCCTCCTCAAGGAAGAGTAAATCTGTTTGGTGGCCCATCTGCAATAAATAAACTCTGTAATAAAAGGAAAAAATATACTGTCTAGGACCAAGAAGGAGCAGGTGCCTATTTGAAAGCAATCTCTCCTTAGCCTGAATAAGCAAATAAGAGCACTAGTGAAATCCCCCAAAGCAAACTTGGAGTCCAAACTGGCCACAGGCAATCATAAGGCCTTCTTCACGTATTTCTGCAATCTCAAAGAAAGCACTCACATTTGCTTAGAACTGGTGGTCAAGGACCATACACATACTCTGTAGATGTGATCAACCTGTTGGCAGACAGGTTCAGTGAAAACTTCACCCCTCTACCCCCTCACCATCAGTAAATCAGGACATCCCCAGCACCTGCCCCCCTCCCCTTATTTCTAGGGAGCAAGTCATTACTTCCCTCTCAAAGGCAAAAAAATGCAGCCTCCATGGGACCCGATAACATTCCAGATTGCATCCTACATGAACTCAGGCAGGAACTTGAAGCACAATTAGGCACCCTGTTTAACCAAACCTGAGTACTGGCTTTGTCCCAGCTGAGTGGAAGACCGCCACTCTCATCAGTGGTGAGGAAATCACTCTATGTTGTACAACTTATAAACAAAGGTATGGTATCTATGTCCAAGGATGTCATTGTTTTACTGTATTTGGCATTTATCAGACCTATCATTGAGTACAATGCCCCCTTTTTGTATATACCTGACCAGACGTATCGAACAATTGGAACGTCCACAAAAGTTCCTCACTAAAAGAATACAGTGCGTAAGTAATATGTCCTATGCAGACCGTGTCAAGGCCTTATCCTGTATTCTGTCTCCTACATGCTTTTGAGAGGAGATTTATGCCTGGCATACAGGGCATTGTCATACCCCACTATGACAGACATCCTGCATATCCACAAAACAAACAGCACCAGAATTACCTGTTCTAAAGACTTAAATCTTGCCTGTGATATAAATAAGACCTGCTGGAGAGATAGGTATGTTTCCCAGAGACGACCCCCATCTATGCAACAGGCTCCCCATCCATGTAAAGCAGAGTTCTTCCCTAACCCAATTGAAGTGCAACTTGCACAATTGGATGGGAAACCAGAAATGAATCCCTGGTTTGGTACCTGTGTCTCTCTAATGAGGTAATCTGTAAATGATTCATTTCCCAAGCCCATCCTTACACTTATCAAGGGTATCAGAGATTTGGGGTGCATGTCTAGGCTTATAAAGGCCCTTGTGATCATTAGCCTAGTAAACACCTATAAAACTATGAACCTATAAAGAAAAAAGGACACTCTCTGCTGGATTTATCTTTATCTGTTCCATGTGGTATCACCTGGAAGCTATTTAGTGCTCAGGACCTTTCAGTGCCTCTTAACTGCTTCTGTATTTCTTGTTATATTTCAAAATGGTTCTACCATTTTTTACCTATTCAAATCTTGCACTTTTTCCCCAGAAAGAAATCTGCCTCAGTTTGCAAGACCTATGCTAGTTATATGATGTTGGTTTGTTTTTCTGATACTTTATACTCTGTTCCATTGCTGATTCTCAGCCCTAGTTGCCAGCCAACCCATAAATCAATTTGTTACCATAGCCTTGTGATGAGGATCAGGTGAACTGGGAGTGGGCTGTTATCTTTGCTGGGTGAAATGAGATTTCTGCTTAAGCTTTTATCACCCACTGTGCATAATCACTGGCATCCAATGGCTAGCATGCAATTGGCTTTGTTATACATGTTCAAGTCTCCTCACTGGTGGTGAAGCATGTCTATGTTCTACCATGGATATATATCTGGAGCAGACACACCCTCCCCAGAAGAAAGACATGCAGGCTAAGTCTCTGTATTCCTCAATTAGATGATATCACTGACTGAAGACATAGGTCAGGTAGAGTACTGGGGAGATTGACTTGGGTACAGTTGACCCACTGAATGAAATGTGGAGCTGGTGAACCAGTGCAAGTTGTGAGGATCCAAACAGAACACACCCACAAAAAGAAGAAAAGAAAAAAATCAGGTACCATGGGTGGAAATGCACACACTAGCACACTAAGATGAGAAACATAGGCTGGATGGAGGCAAACAAAATGACATATGGGTGATAACGGGGAGGGCTGTGCAACACAGAAGGCAGGAGCTGCACACAAGTGAAAGGCAGCACACATGGCTGTGAAACAAGATGACGGGAGGCCACAAGGCTGGGGGATAGTGTGTGCCATCTCCCTCACCATCTCCTTAGAACATTGCAAGGCTCGATAAGATGACTCAGAGCAGCCAGTGATATGGGCCACACTCTCCACTCCACGACAATAGTCTCTCCATCTGAGCCATATAGCTGCCTACTTCTGTCTCCACTGGAGTTTCCTTCATCTACTCCAGCTGCATTTGAGACACATCAGTTAATGCAGTTAAGGGGCTAGAACTCCCCTCTGGCAATGGAATTCATAGTTTTTTCCCTCTCATGTATCACAAATACAACCTCAACAGGGAGAAGATATAATGGAGGTGTCTGGTGAGCAAATCTGTTACCCAAACCTACAGTGAGGACAATATGGAAAGTTAGGCATAAGTAAATCTGTCTTGACATTGAACAAACATATCAGCGTGTAAGAAGTGCTAACAGTGGTTACCTGCAATGCTGTCCTGCCTCCAGAAGTATGACTCATAATTGCTGTAGATCTTCTGAACATTCTGAAAGAGAAAGGACACATCAGAGAACTGCAATAACTCTTTGATAAGACGCAATCCCATACATATTTCCCCTTAGCTACATGGCAACTGTCAAATGTGAGTGTGTCTTTGCACAATTAATGTACTTCAGCAGACTATAGCACAGAACAGAGAGACAATATGCAGACTCCAGGAGACGGTACAGCATAACCCACCCCAGAACAGGGCTCTGCATAAACTTTCATTAAGTGTAGTAGGCATATTGTATTTTATACCATCACCATCTCTGCCTGACATGGAAGATCCAGATATTCCTCACATCAAAAGTCTCAATCCAAAAACAGGAGAAAAGATGTGTAAAGTATTTTATCAACTGCCCCCACTTACTTTACCATTGTGGGCATTGTTGCTTAGCTGCTTCTTCCCAATGCATGTAGACATTGATGTCTGCATTGTTTGCACATCTTCATTATGTCCACAGCAGAGGACAACTCTTTAGCCAGATCATAGCTGGCACTAACTTTTTTTGAATACATCATCACAGGGGATCAGTAAGTCCTCCCTGAAATGGAGACTAAGGAGATGAAGCACAATCTCTTCTGCTTTATGCACCATGAAGTTGAGAGCACTAGCGGAAGCTGCTATTCTTCTGCATTTCTTCTAAAAATGGTGCCACTTTCATGGTCAGCAAAGTGGAAGACTGAGAATAGCTATTATAATGTGACTTCTGAATTTTAGGTAGCACAACATGTAGCCATTACGTAGAGGGATATAAATATCTGAGCAGGTCTCCAGTATGAGTTTGAGACCACAGGCCTTCAGAGATGAGCATAGGCAACAAACTAAGATTTAAGTAACAAATACAGGGCAGCAAAATACTGTGATGTATAGACATTCATGCAACCAGACCTAATTTGCCAATGTGTTACACACGTGCATGAGCTTGCATAGTCTTAGAGGCATGCCTCCATTTTGTAGGCTAAGTCGCACAGCGTTGGGAAGTTATGTTGCATTTATGGGCAAAAAAATACACTTTATGCATCACTGCTTTGCTAGGGTTAAACTATTCCCGGCGCCATAAAGTCTGCTTTTCAGATTTTCCTTTAGAACTAGCCAGTTTTTTAGTATTGGCACTCAAATCTGTTTCTTTGAGCTCAGCACTTTTCTCACTTATCTAGAGGGAAAACAGTTTTTAGTACTTAATAAATAAGCACCTATCCTGGCATGTCTAAGGGTCGGCTCCTGGTAGTTTCTCCTCTCTGCCTGATGAATCTGGGCATCTTGGGGCAATGCCGCAATTGCCTCATGTACAAAGACAACCCTTTCCTCCTACCACCCAACATTACAACCTGGGAGAGATGCACTTATATAACCAAACTGGAAGCAAAGCTCTCTTCACCCAAGACTGGACTAGACAGTCAAGAGGAGAAGGTAAACACTTGCACCACACCACACTCATCACATAGTCCCTCAAAACCTACACCACCAAAACACACACACAAATAGAAACACAAAACACACACCTACATTGGCAGAAGCCCTCAATAAAAATCTGCTCAAGCATCAGAGACCTCCAAAGCAGAAACACAAGCAACCTCCACCTCCCAACACAACCCAAATGACACATAGCCCACAAACTCAGTGTGCCAATCAACCACAGCCCATAAGGCATAACAATGTACCCAACAGTCTAGTCATGGGTGATTCTATAGTAAGGCACACTGATGTTCCACTCACCAGGCTAAACAAGGAGAAGGTTACTGTCAGCTGCCTGTCTGGTGCTAGGATCCACCACATAATGCACGCACTCAGGTCACTCCACAACAAGTACAAATATGACTCTGTCATTGTCCATGTTGGTGTGAATGACCTGAGACATACCTCTCTGGACTACATGAAAAGAGACATGGAGGAGCTCTCTGATCTGGTAGCCCAGGCAGGTATGACCCTAGCCCTAAGTAGCATCCTGCCATCAACCAGAATGATACCACAGTACAAGGACAAAATTAATGACTTCAACAATTGGCTAAGCTTCTGGTGTCATTCTAAGGGGATCCAGTATCTGTCTGCCTGAGATGACAATATTTGACAGACCATGATGCTTTGCCAGAGATGGCCTGCACCTGTCACCCTTGGGATTCTGGATACTGGCTAAGGCTCTTGCCAACCCTATAGTGCCTTTTTTTAGGCAAGATTCAAATGACAAATTCACCACCATAACAGGTACAAGCAAGCAAAATCTGAGGGTAATGCTACTCCGTGCTAGAAGTCTAAACCTCAAAATGCATTCACTCGAGGCACTCCTTAAAATGGAGAACATCGACATCTGTGCAATGACAGAGACCTGGTTCAAGGCTCCAGAGAACACCCCTGCATTACCAGGCTATAATTCATACCACACTTTTCGGCCACCTAACTATATTCATTAACGATATCCACACCTCCAGGTTAGTTGCTCAGCATAATGCATCCAAGATTATCCAAGTGCAACTAACTCTGGACAAGACCGCAATCCAAATTGTAACTTGCTACAGATCCCCCACCATGCTCCAGGATTACTACTCATCATTTCTTGATACATTGGAAAATATTAGGGTACAACCCAACACCCTAATAATGGGTGATTTTAACTTACCCTACCATTAACTGAGAAAACTACTCATGTACCAGCTCTTTTGCTTAACGTTTTCTGGAATTCATAAATTCCAGCACCTTAGATCAGCTTATCCACACCCCTACCATGGGCAGCAATATCCTAGACCTGGTCATTACCAACATGGGAGACCGGTGTTTCACACCAGAGGTCAGTTCCTTGTTGGTCAGATCCAACCACAAGCTAATCACCCTAGGCATCCACAGCCCGCCCCCATTAGGGAAACCACCATAAAATATGTCTCCAAAGCCAACTTCATGCTTCTTTAGACAGACGTGGTAAACTTCATGACACCCATTCAGACGGAAAATAGAGGTACGACTGCTGAATCCTACACAAATGCACTTTATAAGCACTTACACGAGTGCATAGATCATGCTATCCCTAACAGAACCAAGATGCTATCCTTCAAAAAAAAAAAAGAAGCCAATCTGGTGGTCCCCTGGCATAAACAAACTCTACAACAGAAGAAAGAAACTGTTGCAAAAAAGAGTAAAATCCCATGATTGGAGGAATTCCCTTGTCAGCCTCAGTAGGAAGCCGAGATCCCTCATAAAATCCTCCAAAGATAGCTACGAAAACAAAATCACCACTGATTCTAAAGACAACCACAAAGCATTCTATAGCTATGTCAAGAATCTCAATGGCAACACTCAGATCTGCTCTAAGTTACAGCATAATGGCACTAAATATACAGAACCAACTGATATTGCCAACATCCTGGCAGATAGGTTCAGTGCTAACTTTACTCCCCTCTGACCCCCTAAAGGGCCCATCTCTATACTGGAAGAATGCAAAGTTCCTGTAATCACAGCTGCACAGGTAAAAAACCACACTCTCCAAAGCCAAGAACACAGCATCCATGGGACCTGACAACATCCCAGGCTGCGTTGTACATGAACTACAGAATGAACTGGCTCCCCACCTAAGCACCATGTTCAATCATAGCCTCACCTCAGGCATTGTGCCCACTGAATGGTGCACAATGATGGTTATCCCACTCCACAAAGGGGGAGCCACCACAGACCCCAGGAACTACTGTCTCATTAGCCTAATGAGCCTGGTCTGCAAGGGAATGGAACGTATCATCATGGAACTTATAAACAAAGACATTGGTAATCTCCAAACTCTGGACCCCACCGAGTTCAGGTTTGTAAAAGGCAGATCATGTCTCCTAAACCTGATAGATTTCTTTGAAGCAGTCACCACAGCCATAGACGAGGGTAAAGTGGTTCACACAGCCTATCTAGATCTTGCCAAGCCTTTTGACACCATCCTCTACTCTGGAATTATAGATAAACTCACTAAACTAGGTATAAATCCCTATGTCACAAGATGGGTTGCCAACTGGCTCACTGACAGAACCCACGCTGTGAAAGTAGCAGACTCCAAATCCAACTTCAGACCAGAGACAAGTGGAGTACCACTGGGTTCAGTCCTGGGTCCTCTCCTGTTTGGTATCTACTTTTCTAAAGGACAGGCTAACACAGAAGGTCTTTGGCTAATGAAGTTCGCATATGACTGCAAACTAGGAGCCATAATCGAAACTCCTAACAATGTGGACATCCTAGAAAAGGGCCTCACTGAGACAGATGCCTAGTGTCAAAGCCATGGCCTCAAGCTCATTGCCAAAAAGTACATTGTCACCCCCACTGATAAAAACTCTGTACCCCTGAGCTACCACATAGGTGGTAGTCTATTTAACACTGAAAGTGTGATAAGAGACCTTGGGACACAGGTGGATAGTAGTCTCTTCTTTGATAATCACATTGTCACAGTAGTCAGGAAATCCTCCTACGTGGCACACCTCATCACAAAAGGTTTCTCATCCAGGAAAAAAGAGGTCATTGTTCCCCTCTACTCATCACTCATTAGACCCATTATAGAGTACAAAGCCCCTTTTGGTATGTACCTCACAAGACATCTAAAACAACTGGAAAGGCCACAGAATTACCTTACAAAGAGGATTATCGGCCTCAAACAGATGCCCTACGCAGACCATCTCAAAAAATTCCAGCTCCATCACATATTGCCTACTCATAGGCTATCGCTGCCTAACATACAAAGCTATGTCAAACCCAGAGCTATTGGACATGATCCACTTAAATATTTCCCATTCCCTCCGAGCTACATGCTCTAGGGACCTAAACCTTGTCACCACAGTAAACAGAATATGCTGGATGGATAGAGTCCTGTCCCAGAGACTTCCCATACTCTGGAACAAACTACCTATCTATATCAAACAAAGCTCCTCATTAGCACTCCTCAAGAAAAATCTTGATGATTGGATGGGAAATAGGAAATTCACCCCGGGGATCACCTCTGTGGCTCTGCTCGACAGGGGAACAGGAAAATAATTTTCTTGGGTGGTGAAAGCCAGGGTACCTATTTGGCTAGGCTTATATAGGCCCTAAGGCCAATAGCCTAGTACCTACCTATGAAACTATGAAGAGGAATGTCAGCATTATTTGTATCTTTGGGCAATGTGATGAAGCATACAGTACTCTGAAAGTTTATGGAAAGATGTTTTTGTCTACCTTCCTGAAGATCTGCACTTGCAATGGAATTCATATCACAAAAGTCTAGCGACAGGCATATGCATGACTGCATGTGTGTTATGTTTATAGATTGGGGGTCTATATTATATAATCTAAGATCTGAAGTAGGAGATTCATTTGTCTGCAACCTGTGGGTTATGGATCCGATATCGGATCCGAACCGGCATGGTTTATCCAGCTATGGATCCGAGCTCTTAGCTCCTCCCCTCACCCATAATGCCCTGCTCTCCCTACATGACCCCAGATCTAGTTTGCCGCGCTGGTAACAAGGTCTTGGATTCTGAGCTCTTCAGCTAAGTGATTTTTTGTACTTAAAGAAAGCTTTAATTTGAGTATTTGTTGTGATATTTGAGTGATTGTGTTAGGTTCCCCTTTATAATTTGATACTTTCAGTTTAAAATTTTTAATTTTAAAAACTTTTAGTTTATACCCTCCCCTCGCTGGTCGGAGTTTCTGTGTGAGTGTATTGTGTGGGGCCTTGTGTGTGTACTAGTTTAGTACTAGTCTCTGTCTTTTGTTTTTCTTTGTAAAAAAAAAAAAAAAAAAAAGACTTTATTATGTCAGAAGCCCCCAAGGCAATATTCTCCAAGTGCTCCGAGTGTGGCCATAAGCTATCCCCTGCTGATGGCCACACTCGGTGCGTTCGATGCCTTGGGGTTGAACACCTCACTTCTGGATGTTCCATTTGTGCAGGGTTCAACCCCAGGGCATTGAAGGAGCGGAGGTCGAAGCTGGTCCTGGCGGGACTTCTCCCCCCGGACTCGGCTTCGGCTCCCGCTCCTGTGGTGGGTACCGTGGCCTCGGTTCCCTCCTCGCCTGCTCCCCCTCCTCCACCTGGGACTCAACCTCCCACTGCTGGGTTGGAGGAGAGAGAGGCAAGAAAAAAGGACCGGACAGAGAAGCACCACAAGCGGCGGGCCAAGACCTCCGTTTCGGCCCCGCCAGCTAAGCGGGCTTCTCCTCCGGCCTCCTTGGCTACTGGCTCCCCCCCCCCCTCGGCTCCAGTCTCCGGTCTGCTTTTCACCGGGGCCTGAGGAGGAGGAGACCCGATCTCCGTCGAGGCTATCGAGGAGGCACTCAAGGCCTACCTCGGTAGCCTCTTCGAGATCCATGTATAGCCTTTCTGACGCCGATCTGGACCGGATGATGAGAAGGTTCATCCAGGCCCAGATGCAGATGGGAGTGCTCCTGCCTCCCCCCCCCCCTCTGGGGGGGAGCTCGACCCCATTTTTCAAGCCTATAGCTCCTTCTCCGACCCGCTACCCGGGTTCGGAGCGTTCAGAGCCGGGCAGCTTCGGAGCCGGGGGTGGGTCAGCGCCAATAGTACTAGGTACTTCGGATCCGACCCTGCCCTCGAGTGTTTCGGATCCGACCTCTCGGAGCCTGGCTCCGAGCTTCGGATCCGGGGGACTCAGTGTGACTTTGGCGCCGTCTGTGTCGGAGCGCACTGGTCCCTCGGATCCGAGTGTCTCGGGGCCGGCTCCGATCCACTCTTCGGATCCGAGGGGGAGCCGACTTTTGGATCCTTTGGTCGAGGCTGGCTCCCCCTTGGCTTTTGATGTAGTGGAGAGGGCTCTGTTAAGGGCTTCCGGACCCCCGGCACTTGCTTCGGCTCCGTCCCGTGCTCCATCTGCACTGGGTCAGGCTTCCACCATCCGGCCACTGGGACAGCCCGCTTCAGTGCCCCAAGCTGTTCCTTTGGAACAAGACACTGCTTGCGAGGGCTCCTCGGACAGCCCCCCCGAGGAAGCCCCTCGCAAGCATATGTGTAAAAGGAGGCACATAGACTCCCTCGAGTCTTTAACTGAAGACACGGATTTGGAGGAAGGGGAAGGCTCCCCAAGATCACCCCCCGAGGATGTCTCCTTTGGAGACATCATGGAAATGCTTTGCATAAGAGGGGGGTGGTCTGCGCCCAAGTCTTCCTCGGATGAGTCCGTGTTCTTGGAGGCATTCGAAGCGGGCCCATCTACCTCTTGGGTGTCCCCTCCTGCCGACCCCCTGGTGGACCTCATTACCACCAGGGCGTGGAAGGAACCGGACACCGTGGAGCCAATCCCCAAAAGGCCAGACCGAATCCTTAGCCCCCCTGCAGACCGTGCCCACTGGAGTAAGGGCCCCCCTGTAGATGCCATGTTGACGGCAGCAACCACCAAGAGGGAATTCGCTCAGGAGAGTCCCTCAGTCCACCCTCCAAGCAAGGAGTCTCGGATGATGGACTGCTTGGGGATGCGAATGTTTAGTTCTGCGACCTTCTCAGTGAGGGCGCTCAACTACTTGGCACATGTGATCAGGATGCAGCGCAATCTTATTATGGAATACGCTGCATCCCCCCCTGAGTCCATGTCGGAGGAGGACAAACTTTTGCACTCCACCCGTATGGCCACTCTTCAATCCGTGACGAATACCTCTATGTGGTTGCTGTCCCATGCTACTGAGGGAGCCGCTAGAGCTGCAGGAGTAGGTCTAGTCACGAGACGCCAGGCCTGGCTCCGCCATTGCGATTTCACAGAGCCCTTCAAGGCATCCTTCACGAACGCCCCCTTCGATGGTTCTGCCCTTTTTGGCAAGATGGTTCGCGACACCTTGACCCAGGGCGAAAAGGACGGGAAGACGCTGTCTGCCGTCAGAATCCGCTTCTCTGTGCCCCAGAGGTCCTACTCTAGGAACCAAAAGGGCCAGAAGAAGATGTGGTTCCGGAAGTTGCAGCAATCCCAACCCGCTCCGGACAACCAGTCCTTCCGTGGCAGAGGAGGACAGGGAGGATGCCACCCCAGGGGCAGAGGGGCTCCCAGGAACTTCGGGTCCAGAGAACCTTTCTCTGAATGGCCCGTGCAGCAGCCCTGAAGGGTTGCCCGACTGCTCCACTCTGGAGGCAGTCGGGGGACGTTTTTCAGAGCACCTAACGGCATGGGAGTCCATAACATCAGACCGCTGGGTCCTCCGCATTATATCCAGAGGATACAAGATCCCCTTTCATCACATTCCAAAATTCAAATCCCTCCCCGACATTCCACCCGGTCAGTGGGAGGCCGCTTCGGCAGAAATTGGCCATCTGCTGGGGAAAAGAGCCATCCAGCCCGTCCCCCCAGACCAGATCAGATCAGGGTTCTACTCCAGGTTCTTTTTAGTGCCAAAGAAGATGGGGGACCTAAGACCAATTTTAGACCTGTCCCTGTTAAACCTGGCAGTTCCCAAGGAGAAGTTCCGGATGGTCACCTTGCAATCCATCCTCCCCCTTCTGGGAGAGAATCACTGGATGTGCTCTATAGACCTCAAGGATGCGTACTACCACATACTAATGGACAGACGTTCCAGGAGGTTTCTTCGCTTCCGGCTGGGAGCCAGTCGCTACCAGTTCAGGGTCCTTCCCTTTGGTCTCACCACAGCCCCCAGGGTGTTCACCAAAGTATTAGCAGTGGTTGTAGCCCACCTGAGGCTTCAGGGGGTGCAGGTCTTCCCATACCTGGACGACTGGCTCCTTACCGCCCCAACAAGGCATCTACTATCAGTGGCGCGAGACTCTTTTCTTCATCTAGCTCCCCGCTTGGGCATCACGATAAATGTAGCAAAATCCAACCTGGCCCCTACTCAGTTGATAGATTTTATAGGTGCCAGGTTAGACACGAGGGAGTTAAGAGCCTTCCTCACAGCCGACAGAGTTCAGAATTTGTGACTCCAGGTGCGGGCCATCCTCCACTCCAGCTCTGTTCCGGCGGAATTGGTCCTGAGGGCTCTAGGGTCCATGGCGGCAGCAATATCTCTTCTTCCTCTTGCCAGGTTCAACATGCGGGTCCTTCAGTGGACACTTCAAGTTCAGTGGTCTTACCTTGCTCTACCTCTGCATCATCCCATTGCGATCAGCAAGGCTTGCAAGCGGTCCTTCTTGTGGTGGCTCCACTCACAGGATCTCCACGGAGGCCGCCCCTTTTGTGCTTCTCCCCCTCTCGCCACAGTGACCATGGACGCCTCCTGCCTCGGGTGGGGGGGGGCATTTTGCAGGCAGGATGGTCCAAGGCACGTGGAATGACTCAGAGACCTCCCTGCATATCAATGTTCTAGAGATGAGAGCAGTGCTCTTGGCGTTGCGAGCACTTCAGGCCTTTCTTCCCCTGGGAACAATTGCGATTCAGTCAGACAACATGTCGGTGGTCTGATACATCAACAAACAGGGGGGAACCAGGTCTTATCCCTTATGTCGAGAAGCCATGAGAGTGTGGGAATGGGCGATCTCCACCAACCGCTTTGTCATCGCAACGCATATTCCGGGTCGGTCCAACATCCTGGCGGACAAGCTCAGTCGCACCATTCTCTCCCCGTATGAGTGGTCTCTCAATGCTCAAGTAGCGAAATGTATCTTCGCATGGTGGGGAACTCCTTGTTGCGATCTTTTTGCGTCTCCCTTGAACACCAAGTGCGACGGTTTTTTCGCTCTAATCCCTCCTCCCGGGGATTCCCCAAGAGACGCTCTGGTGCATGCTTGGCCTCCCGGTCTTCTTTATGCTTACCCCCCTTTGCCTCTGATGCTCTAAGTTCTTCAGAAAGCCTCTCGGTTGGGGTGCAGAAGGATCCTCATTGCCCCATTCTGGCCTCGACAGATCTGGTTCCCTTTCCTAAGGTCTCACTCGGTGAATCCACCTTGGATTCTAGATCCCATTCCGGATCTGATATCGCATCCATCGAACCTATCAACTCCGAATCTGGACAACCTGCAGCTAACTGCTTGGCTGCTCCAGTTCCACTCCTAATTAGGACTCCCGGTATCTCGTCTCCCGTTAAGGCCATCTTGGTAGCGGCTCATAAACCATCTACCAGGAAAGTTTACCACAGTAAATGGAAACGATTCTCCATTTGGGCGGAGCGGCAAGGTCTAGATCCCTTCACGGTTCCCCTTCCTCTGGTGCTAGACTTCCTAACCACTCTCTTTAATGATGGTGCCAGTAGTTCCACGGTCAAAGTGCAGCTTGCGGCCATTTCTCACTATCATATTGGTCATGACTCAGGACCACTTATGTCTGCCAAATTGTGTAAAATCTTCCTTAAAAGCACCTTTCTCCTTAGGCCCCCTGTCAAGCAAGCGGTTCCTCCTTGGGATCTGTCTTTGGTTCTTCAGGCCTTGACCGCTCCCCCATTCAAACCTGCGGCCACAGTAGATCTTAAATTTTTATCCCTCAAGACTGCTTTCTTAGTAGCCATTACTTCGGCCAAAAGAGTTTCGGAACTTCAATCCTTATCTTCAAAGCCTCCTTACTTGGTCTTCCATCCGGACCGCGTATACCTCAGGACCAATCCCTCCTTTCTTCCTAAGGTAGCTTCAGAAGCAAACATTAATCAGTCCATTAACCTCCCTGTTTTCTTTCCTAAATATCAGAACAAGGGTGAATACAAGCTGCATTCTTTGGATGTTCACAGGCAGCTTCGTTTTTATCTTAACAGGACAGCTGGTCATAGGCAATCCGACCAGTTATTCCTTTCCTTTGCCAAATTCAATCTGGGTAAGCCAATTTCCAAAGTCTCCTTGTCATGCTGGATTTCGCAGTGTATTTTTCTAGCTTATCAAGCCTCTGGGAGGCCCGCACCGGAGGGAGTCCATGCCCATTCAACTCGGTCAGTTTCTACCTCAGCGACCTTTAAGGCTAGGATTCCTCTGGATGACATTTGTTCAGCAGCCACTTGGGCTTCATCCCATACCTTTATTTCTCATTACAAGCTGGATATCACATCTAGAGGTAGAGCATCCTTTGGCTCCGCGGTGCTCCGGAATATCCTTCCATGATGGCCGCCCAAGATTCAGGTAGCTGGGGAGTCTGTCCCACAGGTTGCAGACAAATGAATCTCCTACTTCAGATTTAGAAGTTATGTACTTAGCATAACGTTCCATCTGAATAGGTGGATTCATTTGTCTGCAACCATCCCGCCCTCCTATCCCACTGGCCTTGTCAGTTTCCTGCATATTATGTGTTACCCTTTCCAGGGTATTTTGATTCAGGGCAAACTTGATCTGAGGTCATGTAGGGAGAGCAGGGCATTATAGGTGAGGGGAGGAGCTAAGAGCTCGGATCCATAGCTGGATATACCATGCCGGTTCGGATCCGATATCGGATCCATAACCCACAGGTTGCAGACAAATGAATCCACCTACTCAGATGGAACGTTATGGTAAGTACATAACTTCTAATTTTATAACTTTGAATACCATAAGGTCGACACCAAATGGTCGAAGTTATAGAACTTCGAATATATAAAAAAAGTAAAATAAAAGAACAAACCCAAAGCTAAGTGTTGTAGGCAGGGGGACAAGCCCCCCCTGTACCCCCCACATTGGGGGCTATGCCCGCCACCCCCCCACTCTTTAAATATACCAACTCCGAGACTGCACTGTAATGTCATCAGTCAGCAGATGTGCCAGTGTGCCACAGGATCATCCAGGCACAATGGACTGCAACCTCCCTAACATGGACCTCATTGTTATATTACATAGCATCTGTCAGGATTTGTCAGTCAAGGACACAGTAACGATTGGTCTCTTGAAGACTGTGGTGGCACATGATACTTCCATGTCCATCTTCACACATAAGATGGCCAGTGATGCCATCATTACTCACAGTGGCAGTGTTTTCTGGGGCCCAGGTAGGGTGCATTCTGGGGTGGCCCTGTAGTAGGGCTTTTAATACTGTACATCTAGACATGTGCAGTACTTTTCCACCACTCACTGTGGGCTGCCATGCCAATCTGCCTCCATTGACAGGACATCTCATGAGTAGACAACATTTGGATCACAATCTTGCAGTCACACATTATATTTTTATCAAGGGGGCTTTAAGACCCAGTGCAACAAATGTTATAGCAAGGTAACTTTTTTATGAGCAGGATAACAGTATCTTGAGAAACACAATGCGAGTCTAATCATAGCAGGCTAATAGCTAGCTTTATCCACTCAAGAATCACTATCCCTCAGCTTAGGGATTTCCTTTGGAATATTATCCAATACACTCCACACTTCTTAGCTGACTGCTACATTATTTAATTAACTTTCTTCTCTCATCTGAGTGACAGGTCAGTGTGCCATCCTTCTGGAAACTCCTTCTCTCTCTAACCACATATTTCTGATACTCTCACTTCCAGTACATTTCCTTAAGCCTGACAATATTCTATTCCACAGATTTAGTCATAGTATCAATGAGCAAGGTTTTTGTAAAACAATATTCTGTTTTGTCCAAAAGGGTTCGTATTCATCTTCAGTGCTTCTATTCACTTTTCAGCCTGACAAACAAAACACAATTATGCATTTTTTATCTCAGTTGAACACCATGATGTTGATAATGTGGAACCTGAATGCACATATCAGGACAGAAAGAACAAGACACGAGGACTGCCTATGTCTACATGGGTGAGACAACAGGAATAAAATAGGAGACACTATTCTATACTTCTGTGTGGCAAATAGCTTGATGGTGGGCAACGCATGGCTTAGCAAGAGACATGGTCCCAAGATCACATACAAGAATGGCCAATATGCAACTCATATACACCTCCTCCTAGGAAGGAAAGAACACTGGGGTAGAATGAATTATTGAAAAATCATCCCCAGTGAAGCAGTCGGCCCCACAGCACAAATCAATGTTTGACAAAATCAGCTGCAATCATTGGTCAGAGAGGGCTATAAGTCAAGAAAGTCTAGGCTGAAGACCTTAAGATTGACTGGAGAGAAAGCATGAGAGTTCAAGGAAATACTCAGGGCTCAAGTAACTCAAGAAGAAGAATAAATAGGTGGAGTTGAAGAAGGATGTTGAAGAAGGATGGAGCACCTCAAAATAGCACGTGTAAAGTCTATAGAACAGATGTGCAGTGGATCCAGGTATGGAAATAAGGTACATAGGGAAAGCTGGTGGTGGAATGCAGAAGTCCAAGAATTCATCAGAAGAAAGGAGGAGTTCAGGAAAAAGTGTGACACAGAAAGGATGAACCATACAAAAAGATTGGTTGGCTAATGAAGAGGCTAAGAGAGCAGTTGCTACAATGAAGAACAAGGCATCAACGGCACCCTACCTGCTTCTGGAAAGTTACACCATAAATGGCAAAAAGAAACTCTTGTCAGGTTGATAGAAATGATAGAAAGATAAAGTAGATAGTCATCAGACACCAGTCATAAGGGATACCAGAAACAGGCTGCACACCAGTCCACAGAACATTAAAGGTAAATGGAAGGAGTACTTCCAGCAGCTACTGAATAAAGAAAACCCCACATAAACTATATTACTACAGATGCTGCCTAAAAGGAAAGAAGAAGAGGAACGCACCACTGAAGAAGTAAAAGCAACACTAAGGAAAATGAAGTCAGAAAAATCAGCAGGCTCAGATGAGGTCACAGTAGATACAGTTAAGATATTGGGTGAGTTAGGGGAGAAATGGCTCCCAAGGGTATTCATAGAAGTATGGAAAGAAATGCCTATCCCTGATGACTGGAGAATAAGCATGCTAGTACCAGTGTGTATAAGAACAAAGGGGACATCTGTGACTAGTATAGTAATATCAAAATCTTGTCCCACTGTATGAAGGTTCTGGAGAGGATGATTGATAAACTAGTACAGAGAGTAGTAGAAAGTAAGACAGGAGATGAGCAGTCTGGATTCAGATCAGGATGCAGCACAATCAACCCAATGTTTGCAATGTAGCAGACAGTTAAGAAGAAGCTAGAGATGAGGAAATAGTTCAACTGGGTATTCCTAAACTTTGAGGAAGCATATGGCAAGGTCCACAGAAAGCTGATTTGGGCAATTCTTCAATGGCTCAAAGTCCTAGAAACATTGGTATTATTGCAGGCTATGTACAAGGAGCCATTGACCAAATGACACAAGTACAAACAGTGTTCAGACTCACAAAGAGGTTCTCAGTGCCAAAGGAAGTGTATTAGGGTTCAGCTCTGAGACCACTACTGTTCATATTGATGACAGACTACATTAGCAAACAGGTCAGAGGGGATAGATCAACAAAGTTGCTGTGTACAGTCAATGTGACTTTATAGGCAAACTCTGAATGACGACTTCAGCAAGGGATAGGGGAATGGAATGCAAAACAGAAGGCACATGGCATAAAACTGAGTTCAGACAAGACAGTCATAATGGCAGCAAATCAGAAGGAACTGAGAATTGTGATAGAAGGGAAGATAGTGGAACAAGTTAACAGTTTCATGTACCTGGGAGGTGTGTTTGAGGTCAAAGGAAATCTGAATGAGGAGGTCAGAGCTAGAATTAGAGGGGTTGCAGTAAACTGGCACAGACCGTTAGGGTTAGTGTGTGAGAGAAGAATGCCAAAGAAGCTGAAACGTTAGGTATACAAAACAGTAGTACAACCAGTACTGCTGTATAGTAGAGAAACTTGAGCAATGAAGTTAGAGCAGTTGAGGAAGCCAGAAGAAATGAAGTGTCAGAGATGGGTGGTAGGTTGCACACTGTGGGGCAGACAAAGAAATGAGGACATTAGAACAGAGGCCCCAGTAGCTTCAGTTGCAGAGAAAGTCAAAATGAAGAGATTGTGGTGGTTTGGGCATATGTGTAGGAAAGTAGAAGACAATCTGGTGAAGATTATTTGGGACAGAAGGAAGGCAAGATGAAACAGGGGCATCCAGCAAAGAGGTGGATGGATTGTTTGGTAAAAGATCTGCAAAAGTCAGGCATGACTGTCAGAGTGGCACCGAACCTAGAGAGATGGTGACAGTTGATTGACACTCCAGCCTTGTGTAGCTATGCACATAAGTAGTTTGTAGCATGATCTCCACAGAACATGATTATATTATTGTATCTTAGCCTATACAGACGTAATGCCTGTAACAATCCGACTTGAAAAAATGCATACTGACACTTCTGCTTAAATGTTATCATTAACGACCTCTAGGCTGTCATCTCCATATCTGGCCACAGTCCAATGGTCAGACCCCAATTCTATCACAAATTATCTGTACCACAGAATGCTCATCACTTTAATAGCTCATCTCAGAATCCAGTGATATGCCTCCCACCAGCTGTGTAAAGACAGATGTGTTATTTTATCTCTATTCACCTGCACACATTGTGGCAACTGTGACCCACTCCATTCTCCTTCCTGTATAGTAAATGTGAGAATGTCTGATGGATAGGGTGACTGGACCATATACTAACTAGCACAGACTGGTAGTTACCCTATATGCATCATGTCTGATCTGTGTGACAGAACACTATCACTATGTGCTCCTCTGTGCCCATTGCTAATATGCTCACAGGTTTTTAATAGGTTTGCTATCAAGGAGACAAGAAGCTCAGACACATTACCCAGTACTGGAGAAAGAATATGAATATTCCCCATTAAGTACATTTTCCTCATATATCCCAGGTGAAAAATTGAGATCATCAAACCAGCCATCTACACTGGTTTTAAAGGTTGCCAGTAAAGTACTTTGCCTCGTATGCAAGGGAAAACTGTCCCAGAAATGAGGATATGTTTGGTTAGGTAGCTGTCATGCCTTCTGCTGTTGTTGATATGGTAGTATAGATTTAGGTCTCTAGAACAGGTCTTTGCTTTCCCATTGGTTATTTTTAGTTGAAAGAGTTCAAAGGTTCTTATGTATAGAATATCATCCCTTAGTAGTCTGTGTTGAATGACTACAGGGACAGAGATTTTAGTTGCTCAGAATAGTTAAAGGTACTGAGATCATTTTGTGCAAAAACATTAAAGCCTCCCTAGTTGGTTTTAAGTTCTCAGTGTGATACATGCCAAAAGGGACATTATCTTCAATGACGGGCTTAATAATGGTGGTAAAAACTGTGACTATAACTTATTTGGATCTTCAGGAGATTCCACAAATGATAAGTTGTTCAAGACGCAAAGATCTTACATAACCACAAATAACATGGCGATGTGAACTGGATTTATTATGAAAGATAATATATTTTTCTTTAGCAGGGAATTCCCTGAACAGTTTACTGATGTAGTCATGGGGTCAGCTATGGTCCTGAGCTTCACTTGTTTGCACATGTTTTATAAAGAAAGCTGCACCAATATTCATCTATATACTGTACTTTACAGGCTTTGTCCAAGGAATATGCTTCAAAGATATTGTTGATGCAGACACACCTGCCCGAAATATTCAGACCTAGTTAGAAACAATTATTAAATCAATATATTTGAGTAAATAAGGTTGTTACTAGATTTCTACATTATTCAAATGCTGCTTTTAGTCACCGACTTTTCAAATGGCATCCTCTTTATTTTTTGAGGAGAATGTAGTGTTTTAAGACAGTGATAACTGATTAGACTCATGCATCTGTAATAAAATTGCTAACTTTAAACAAAAGACTTAGGTGTCATAGTTCTTATTCTAAACTTAGTCCTGCTGTGGGACTGAACGAGTCAATTATCCAGGCAGTGCTCCCGCGTTACCCTTGTGGACTTAGCTAGTTACAAAATATAAAATAAAAAATGTAAAAGTTATTCCTAATGTCCATTATACTGTGATTGCTCATGAAGACAGCTAGATGTAGTGATTGCAGAATTAATTATATCTTACAAGCTGAGTAAGGAGTTTCTGAAGATATTAATTGAAAAACCCTGTAAATGTTACACTGCTGACCAACATTTCAAAAAAGTAACAACAATGAGAGATTTAACTAATCGGTTATCACACCCACTTTTATTACTAACATTAAAAATGCAAAGATTCCTTACTGACATACTTTTTATTCCAGTATTAACAAAACTTATATTTCATACTGTAACAGCAGAACATTAAATGATATTTGACTTCCAGTGTGGTAAATAAGATGAATTGTATGTTTCCTCTACATTTGCTAAAGAGATTTTAAGTGTTATAAATGTGTATTTTGTAAATATATTAATTACAGCAATTATGTTACACTTCCAGGCACTTGTATTAAGCACTTTTTAATAGGTACAATAATTGTGATTCAGCTGTAGTTGTTGACATACTGCATTAGTCTTCACTTTTATGTGGACAGAAGTGAAAGGAAATTAAATGCCACGTCTTAGAAATAAAGGCATTGCTAATAAAAATAAACACAATTATCCCTGTAATCTTTTGTAATGAGATTAGACGTATATGATCTCTCTTTTTAATGTCAAGACTCGGACCTAACCCTCTAAGAGTAATGTTAAGAAAATATACTTTTAGCTGCAGAAGTCGAATGGCAGTGTAAGTTAAATTCTAAAAATTGTTACGGGTTGAGCAGTGCATAATTCTCCCTGATGTGGTAGTGAGTTTATGTCAGTTTTGCTGAATTATTTCAGCTTGGCATTTCAGTTGTCTTTTGAACAACATCCCTATTGGCTACATATGATATTATAAACGTAAGCCTACACCGAAGCTGAGAAGTAAAAAAAAAGGCTACACTATTTGAACACTGCTTTTTAATAGCTTATTATGATGGACTAGATTTTTTATTTTTATGTAAAAGTTAGGGTGTGCTTTTACATGTATAGATTGGCTTTCTTATGGCAGCATGGTGTCGCCAGTTTTATTTCAATAACATATGTTGTACCTTACTTTAAATGCAGGTACTTTGTTGTCATACTGAGTGTTCACAGATGAGCCTATGGATTACATTTTTTTTCAGGTGAGCTTCATTTTTGGAAACCTGCCAAATTAAACGATTTGGGAAATGTGTGAGGCAATTTTTGCAAATTTCTTGTCAGCAAGCTACAAAAATAAAGTCAGGTTACAGAGAATGACTAAGTAGCTGAAAAGATGTTCAAACATGGCTCCTTCAGGAAAGCAGTCTCCATTAGTTTCACCAAAGTGGCTACAAATAAAATCTACCTGGGGGAACCCCTGAATATGTGAAATAGCTGCATGTTAAGACTCAGAATGTGAACAAACAGTTTCACACAGCTTAGGAAATGCTGCATTTAGTACATCAAATTTGGGAATATATACAACAAAGTACCAGAGTATATTTGATTGCAGCAAGTGGCAACTGTCCAATTGTTCTGAACCACTGTTCCTTGGATTAGTATTCACTAGTGCTGACCTGCACGTAGCACACCAGCAACTATTCCATAATGTATACAACCTCTTCCAACACCATCGAAGACAACAGATACCAGATTGCTATAGTAAGCCCAATGGTCAGATACCAGAGTGGTATTGTAAACCCATTGGTATACCACAATGACCACTCACCATGCTAATATATTTGTTATAGGTGATTCCATAGTTCAACACACTGACACACCACTCACAAAGCAGAGCAAAGACAGCATAATAGCTGCATCTCTTAGGGTCATAGGTAGTTATTAGGCATGCAGTTCAGGGGACCATTGAGGAGCCCAGCCCAAATTCCCAGTTGATCCCAGCACTGGCTGGTTAAGTGACTTGCAGAAGGTTACACGATAGTCAAATGAGGGTTGAAGGAATCATACACTGCATCACAGGAACTAAAGCTCACAGTCTAACCCCCCCCCCCCCCAAGCCCACTGTCTGATCTCAGGTGGCAGGAGTGTGTTTCTCCTTCTGTCCACTTATATCACTGGATTTAGCATTGCTAGTTGTCATCCCTCAGTGTGTATGCCTCATCCGTGACTGATTGTTACTGCCCTGCTGTACACAACTGTGACTGTTACAGCCCAGTAGTTATGGCTTATTGTTCTCTGTTGTGCTGTATGGTAGCCTTAGTATAATAGTACTGCTTTTCTGTACTGTGTTTATTACTGTGGCATCTGAGCCTGCTGTTTCTACTCTGAGTACTGTGCTGTGGTACCTGTACGTAATGTACTTAATGTGTCTTGTATGGTATCGTTAGTATGGCTTTTCTGTACTGTGTTTTTTACTGTGGCATTCGGGTCTGCTGTTGCCACCTTGATTACTGTGCTGTGGTACCTGTGCTTAATGTACTTAATGTCTGTTGTAACATTTTGCCTATTTGACACTACACCTGAAGTCTTGGAGGCAGTTATAACTGTTGCTTCTGGATTATTGTGCTGTGGCATCCACATTTGCTGCTCTGAAGTAGACTATTAAACTAATACTGCACTGATCTTCACATTGCAGTATTCCTGCCTGCTACTTGTGCTGTATTGTACTATTACTTTATTGGACATCCCTGGAATTATTGTGTTGCAGCATCCATGCTTACCCTATAAAACTGTACTACATTGTGTGTTCTGTATTGAGTTTCTCTGAGCAGTACTTTGTTGTGAGGTATCTTGTTATACTGCGTTGTGTTGCAATATTCAGAGTTGCACTGTTTTGCATTGTTCTGTAGATGCTTTCACTGATCCCTTGTATATCAAACAGCTACTGCACAGTACAGTATTAAACTGTGTTGCATTATTTGTACTGTTTGCATTTCTTTACTGTCCCTTTATATACCATACAGACCACCCCTGTCTTTTACATATTCCAAGGGTCATCCAGTTACTTTCCACTGCATAATTTAAGCCACCTGGCATTTCTGGAGTAACCATGAATCCCCTTTCTGTCCCTGCTCCATCTGATGGCAGCTGTCTAACAGTAGGCATTTTGAAGTGGTATATAAACTGTTGCATGCTTACTGACAATCATTTCTTATCACCACAGAATGACTGTCCAAGTGAGTAATGTAAATGCTTAATGCAACTGGAAGCAAACAATTCACACAAACTGATTATCAGTACCCTTGCTAAAATTACACCTATGCACTGTAAATCAAATATAAAACTTTCCTGTGTTGAGAAGCTCCAAAAAATCACTTACAAAATCACAAAGACCTCCTAGGAATAGCATTGTAGACATGTGCATTGCAGCCAAATCTCAGCAATATGCTAACACCCATTCCTTACCACAGGGAGCTGCTTGCAATACCACCACATACAAGAGACACCAGGGTGGCTTGGCCAAGCCCTTCAGGCTGCAAGAGTAGCCCACTTGCCATGAGAATGCATTTGTTATAGGTGATGGCATAGTGCAACACACCACTAACAAGGCTGAGCAAAGACTAGGTAACAGCTGCATCTCAGGTGGTAGAGTCTGTCTTTTTACCAGGATACTCAGTTCCCTTCAATCTGAGTATGACTATGGCATGATTATGGTTCATATGGGTATGGATGACTTGTAGTGCACCCTCTGAGTTGTAGTGCACCCCCTGAGTTGTATGAAGAGGGACACAGTAAAGCTCTCTGAGCATATCTATAAGGCTGGAATGAAGCTAAGTCTTGAGCAGCATCCTACCATCTCTCAGGATGATGGCACAGCATAACCAAAGTGTGATGGACTTTAATAATTAACATAGTTATTATTTATATCATTCTGAGAGGACCCGATGTGCTGTACAGCTCTCTAATAGGAATTACAGCATGCTTCTGCCTGTTTCTTTAGGGATGACTTGCACCTATATAAAGCTAAGACTTTCTCTGCTTCTCACAACATATTTAATTATGCATTGTCATATAAATCGAATGTCAGTAAATAATCACTATACTCAGGCTACTGGCCTACTAAAAAGAAATTATAATCTGGCAAATGTCAGTGTAGTGCTGGTTAGCATTAGGAGTCTAAATAAGAAAATAACTTCCTTGAGGTCTTTCTAACTCTAGGATATATATATGTGATCACTAAATCCACAACTGTTCCCAAACAGTGATGGTCCTTTCTCCTTACCTGGCTTCTTTGTCACCCACTCACTTAGTGCCACAGTGTAGATAGCAGTAACGCTGGCAGTGGTGTGCATGTCTTTGTATGAAACGCCATCTTTTCTAAACCAATTGACTAGGACAATGACCTCAGACTCCTTTATATCCTAATATCAGTAAACAAGACCTCATTCCACTTCCTGGCACACTACAAAACCATTTTTATGATACCCACAAATCATGAAACATAGCTAATACACTATAGCTCAGTACTTAAATGTCAACCCCAAGACCCGAGACACCAAAAAAAAAAAAAAGACCAAAAACATACTTTTATCCTTTAAGGTTGTGTTTTTGCAGGTGGGGGGGGACTCCCAACTCCCCCAAACTTACATAACCAACTCCAAGATCACTTTTGCTCAGATAAAATGAAATATTCTGAGGAACAGCAATCTTGCACTTAGCAAGTCCACATTTTTGTCACCATGTTCCAGGACTCACATTAACATGTTTTGGCATTTCAAACTGTAGTCCTTCTCGAATAACATGAACATCATCTTTCTAGAAAATTCAAGCATGTTTCCATAAATTAGCACATTTACACTTGAAAATAAATATGCCTAACACTTTCTTGACTTTATTATTGTGAAATCCCTCAGGCAAATAATAGTAGTCTCCCCTTCTTGAGCCAGCAACGTATTTTGTCTTGCCCTCACAAACACAGACTTGTTCTGCTCAAATTCCATTGTCAAAACATCACTGGTCAAATCAGATCACCACACAGACCTAGTGCAGGCCAGCAACAAACCCAACTGTCTTTAGAAACCTTTCCAATGCCAGTTTTGTTGCACTTGATAATGACTTAAGACCGTTCAACAGTCTTGACCTCCATAATTCAGTAAACCTATAGCAATTACAACCACATGTACCTGCAATGTTAATAAATCCATCTCACTACAAATGCAAAGCCAGCTTTAGAAATAAACCCCTTTAGTTGAGTTGATCTATAAACTAACTGCAATAAAAGGGAATAGTCCTAAAGAAAAGAACAAAAACTCTTAATGTTATAATCCGTCTCAAAAGGGTTAACAAAAAACTCAGGAGCAATATCAAGGGCTGTAGAGCCAATTATCATTTAAAAAAATTGCCACATCATCAGTGCATAACCACAAGATTTCTTATTTTTTTAATTATGTTAAAAAATTCAGAACAAATATTCAGCATTGTACTAAGCTTATCTTTAATGCATTATGCATTCATATCCTGAGGATAGGGCTAACATCTCTGGCTTTCCCCTTTGTCACCTCCGATCTTTGTAGTACAGACTATCCAGTCCATTCTCTCCCAGTTATTACCTCTGAAGAGACACTAAAAGCACCATTCAGGACCAAAAACATCAGATTTCTGGATCCAGTTGACACACTGGGTTATTTTCTCCCCTTTGCAAAACATCCCAGATAAGACATAATCCTTAGTTTATTCAACCACAGCCTCTTCACTAGTTATGCACTAGAAGCCTGGAGAGCACCTGTGGTGGTTCCCCTCCAGAAATGAGACCCCACTACATATTCTGGCAACTATAGACCTGTCAGCCTTGCCAGACTCATATGCAAGGTACTAGAATGTATTACTATGGACCTCATCAGTAGGGACATAGGAAACCTGCAGTTAATAGACCCTAATCAACTTGAATTTATAAAAGGTAAATAATGCTTATGAAACCTAATTAACATTTTTGAAATAGTCACAGAAGGACTAAAAGAGAGTAACTGTATGCAGACAGCTTACCTCAATTTAGCTAAAGCATCTAATGCTATACCCCCCAATTCAGCTAAGGCATCTAATGCTATACCCCCAATTCAGCTAAGGCATCTAATGCTATACCCCCAATTCAGCTAAGGCATCTAATGCTATACCCCCAATTTAGCTAAGGCATCTAATGCTATACCTCACAGTGGCATGATACTAGTCAAACTGAATATTAATCCCTACATAACCAATTTACTTTGCCAAATACTTTGCTGTTAGACAGACATAACTTTATAAAAATTAATCACATATTATCCTCCAAGAGATTTAGCAGTACTGAGAAGTATTTCTCACTGTTCTAAGCTATTGTTTTGATTTTCTTTCTTTTATTTACTTCTCTGATGTCAAATCTAACATAAAACACTGGCTGACCAAATTTATGGGTGACTTTTTGAAGTCATCGTCAACTTCTCTGAAGACATTCAAATCCTTCATACGGGCCTGAATTGGACAAACTCATGATGTCAGGATCAAGGACTGAAGCTGAGCACATTGTACAGCTTTGAAAATAGGAATTCTCACACATGTACCAAATAAGCAATGACCCCCCCTTAAAACAGTATAATTAAAGACCTAAGCAGCTTTATGATATTGGACTTTTCTTTGACCACCACTTATCTGCTGTCATTAGGAAAGCCTAACGTATCCATGTGATTATAAAAGGCATTGCTTCTCAGTTGCAGGTGGTCATTATTCCTCTCTAGTTGTTCTTTATCAGGCCCTTACTAGAAGTCAGTGTTCCCTTTAGTATAATAAAAAAAAAAATCAGTCCCTCACTAAAAAAAAAAAAATCTGTTACTAGCTCCCTATGTTGCCAAAACATCTGAAAGCCCTGAATCTTTTCTATCTCTGGAAGAGTCCAATGAGATCTATGCCTGACTGCAAAGCTGTAGATAAGCAAATCCTGCCTGATGTACTACATATCCGCAAAATGGGTCATAACACAAACATAATATTAGTGGATCTAAATATCTAGTGCAACATAAATGGGACTTATTGGCGTAAATGTCTCCCCAAAGAATTCCCCACCTCTGGAATGAACTCCTGCTTTGTGTAAAGCCATGCTCTTCTCTCACTGTATTCAAATCTGACTTAGACAAATGCATGGGAAACTGAAATTTACCCCAGTCTTAGCAACCCTATACTTTATGGAGACAGGGAGTGACTAGTTAGATGAACCATTGGGACTGCAATGGCTAGGATTCAAAAGGCTTAACTGGTTTATCACTTGTTACAAGCGATGAACTTATATGGTGAGGGAAGTAAGGACATATTACTCAGAACAGTTCTGTTTTGTCTGAGGGGTGTAGAGTGCAGTGTAAAGGAGAAGACTGTAAATGCCATTTTAGATAAAAGAGGAGGCCTGAAACAGCAGCACTGCTTAGAAAGCTGTTTTTGTTTGTGCTTTGTGAGCACACCACATGCAAGGGGCTTCACCTCTTGAACCCCTAAACTTATTACATTAGTCACTCCACCTTGTGTAAAAATGATTCCACCATGGAATGCCAATTTTGATGAATTGTGTGAGTATAAATTTGTGTATCGTTGCAGTTGTATCCTACTTTTTACTCTCATGTCTAAACCAACCGCAAGATATTCAACTGATCACGAAAGTTCAGGTTTCATTTGACATTTATTGTGCTAATTTCCATTTGGTTTTGGGAAACTCTGACTGGACAAACAAGCTCCTTTTCAGTGGAGGCTGGGGAGAAAGCTCCATGGGAAATATATATATATATATATATATATATATATATATATATATATATATATATATATATATATATATATATATATATATATTCTTCTTTCGGCTTTTCCTGGTTAGGGGTCACCACAGTGGATCGCCTGTCCGCTCATGATTGGCAGTGGAGTTTTACAGTGTTGAGTTGCCAGCCCAGCGCCCAACCTTCCACAGAAGGCACACACACGCACGCACTCATGCCTAGGGCCAATTTAGAGTATCCAATCCACCTACAGCATGTCTTTGGGATATATATATATATATATATATATATATACACACACACACACACACACACACACACGGAATGCTGTGGTAACATTTAGCAGCATTACACGCAAAGCTCCATGAGAGCTATTGACAGTAGTACTTGCGTACAAAATGCTGATGTATACTGCATTTTTCAGGGTGAAGGACTAATCTGTGTGCAAACTGAAGTTGTGCACATGTGAAGAGGAGAGGTGGCTGAAGCCAATTCAGGTGCTTAAGGACAATAAATTAATGTGTAGAGTATGGATTGTTGGGATGAAGTTTTGCTGTTTTATTATAGCATTGCTGCTGTTTAGTTGTCATGGTGGAATGAAGGTGGGTAAAAGAAAAGAGAGAGGCATACAGAAGTGTAGGCAGAAGGTAGGTAGATGTTAATATCATCCATCTGCTTTCATGTAAAACATATGTGATCTCTCAAGGACCACAAATAAAATCAAAGGATTATTTTGTACTAGTGTGAAATATATCAGACCTGATTCTGAAAATGTTATCTCTAAGGAGCTAAGCAAGCTCTCCACATTCTGTCAACAAGTTCCTTCTGATGTTTATTTATTTATCTCTCCTTTGTTGACGAATTATTTCCACTGGCCTCTTATCATGGGAGACTTGAGGTGGTATTTATACTACCAGGGGATATTTATCCATGGCATTAGGGGAACGCACCCTACTCTTTTTTCTATAGGTGCTGTAGCCTCATTTACAGCCACCTGAGCTACCACCAACTCAAGTAGATGGGACCTCAGATTAATGTCTTATATGAAGGACAACACACTCAGGAGTGTGGCACCACCCAAATTCTGCCCTGTAGTGTCAGCAGAACAATCACCTGAAGTAGGAAGTGAACCCACAGCCTTCTGGTCTTCTAGCACCAAAGGCATGCATGCCATCTGTTGAGACACTGACAGTGGTACACTGATGCAAGAAGCAGCAGGATTGTGTATACAGTTCTGAAGTGCACACTGGCAGATTCTTGAAATTTTATGTTTGTTAAATCAGGAATTTTGACTTAACTTAGGATAAAGAAGATTATTGCTCCCAGTAATGTAATTGAAGTCTAAGTGTACCATTTGGGCTTCATGTTTCATATATTTGTTTTGGAATCCTGTCTCTTAAGCACCATGATGATTTGGTATGACAGTCAGGATTTAGTCTAATGGTTTATATATAGTAATCGGAAGTTGTCTTGTTATCACATTTAACAGTAAATTCAGAGTCTGTGGATATACATGCACCTGTGTACCCCTACAATAGATGTATTTCCACTGAAAGATCTTTTTTTAAGAAGCTTCTCTAGAGCTTCTGTCTACTGGCAGCATGTCTTACTATGGATACACTGAATATGAAAATGCATGAAGTAGTGGTCAATGTATGTACTTGGTTCTACTCTCACATTAGTGCTATCTATGTACATTGTAATCAACTGATCTAGAATGTAGGCTTGAAAACCGGTAAGATGAGCAGGATCCTGTGTAAAGCCAGTTCTCGTATGAGTCAGGAAGTACTTGCGCAAAATCTGAAGACTCAATCCACCCAGGCATTAAATTTGCCTTTTGATTGTATTGTAGAATTCATTTTATTAAATATGATTTCTACAAATCCCTGCAGGAACTGGTTACTAATACAGGATCTTTTGGTTTACTATATCATACAAGTTACACATATAACCAGAACATTTAATGGAAAAAAAAAATTTCACCATTGTTATCACTGTAAGGCAAAAAATCAGTCTGAAGCAATAATATTACTCCCCTGGTCTGTGACGAAGCCTTAAACATTATATTTCCAAATACCTTAATGTAGGAATTGCCTGTAAAATGGGAACAGCATTTTATCCCATCTGATTTCAGTAATGCAAAAATCCCCCACTGTAATATAGGTAAGTACTAGGCTTGCTGCCCTTATGGGCCATTTTAAGTCTACACAATTTCATTTTGGTGCTTGAATTAACCTGTCCCATTTGGTATTAGACTGGCCTTATCCATTCTCTTGTGGATAATTAGATGCTACCCCTAGTGAGAATAACTGGGATCACAACATAGATAATTTGAGAGAACCCACACCTGGGATAAACTACCTCTGTCCATTAGTAGTACAGGGACAGTTCTGGGGTAAATGTTCTGTTACCCATCCATGTAGCCAGATTGCTGTTGAATATGGAAATAAATGAGCTTTGTTTTACATGGATGGTCATCTGTTCCACAGCAGTAGTATCCTGTGCAGGATAAACCTCTCCCTCCAGACTATTCTGTCGATGTTGCAGAAGAGGTTTAGATCCCTAGACTGAGTATTTCTGATGCAATTTGACTTGTTGAAGTGCAGTAAATCCATCAGTAATGGGTTGGAGGATGTCTAGAATGACAGACACAGATCAACCCTTAGCACTCTGTAGGACACCGAGGATAGTCACAGGGCTTTGAGTCAGTCCATGTAAAACATATTGTTTAGGCATTGTATCCTTTTAGTAAGGTATCTCTGTGGGCAGTTCAGTTGTTGCATGTGTTTGGACATGGTTAACAATAATTGCCATATTGTTTAAAATCCATTTAGCAGTCTAATAATACTGTCTGAATAGAGATGGGAGATTGCCAAGACTGCTTTAACTACCTAACAGTAGCTCAGTCACTGGTATGATAATAGCACCAATAAGACCTCACTCCATTATCATTTGTTTGCCACACAGTACTTCCAAGAGTCCACCATGTTCTGTAGTTTTTGCCTCAGATAATTTCCAAGACACCATCAAAGTGTGTAGTTCTTTGGGAAACCATGCCAAACCTTACAGGGCCTTATCCCAGTTTTATTCAACCCGACAGTGATAATAAACTCCAGGAAAAAATACAAAGATAGAAAGCTCTCAAACTACAAATTCACTCAGACCAGTGGCATATTAAAACAGATCAGTAGGAAAGTAACCAATTGACTTATACAGAATGCAAAAATAAGGTATACAAATAGCTGTAAGCTGATCAACAGAGGCATTCAAAATGTTGTGCCCCAGAGGAGCGCACAGATAATTTAAGACAATCAGAAATGCGTGCAATGTAGACATGCAACTCAGCCATAAATAAAATTCTGACATGCTACCTTTTCATTGTGGTTTCTTGCATAGGTTGTGCTAAGAACAGTGGAGAGCATTCTCTAAAAATAAAGCCTATTGAGCAAATTAGGTGCTCACATGGGAGAATCACTAAACAAGTCAGGATTTAATGGTTTCAGCAGTAATTATTCATTAATTAGATTTATAAATATTTTAGGCATGAACTGCTGAGCCAGTTTATTTAAAAGTGGCAAAGCAAATTGTGCACGTACACTGACTTTTTGCTGTCCTTATAGATGTAATGACTGTAAGCATATTTTGATGCCAGGTGTTTAATGCAGATTAGTATTTATAGCCGTGTGACATTGATGGCTATTATTTTCTAGCTTCTTGCCAGTTTTTGTTATTGAAAAGAAGATCGAGTCGATGGTACAGTGACCTGACATTTCATTTATGTGATGTTTCTTTATTTGACTTGAGAGTTATTCTGCTAAGTGGTTTATAGATTCTGTTACAGTCATGAATATTTCAAATGAATATATTTGTTAGATATATTTTTTGGCTATTTACCTGTCCATAATGCCTCCCAGGCAGGATATGGGTTCATAGGTTTATACTAGGCTAACAACTACCAGTGTGTTTACAAGGGTGGCCATTAAACAAAACCTACTTTTTCCTCAAGTTCCTTGGATGCCTAAATGGTGGGGTATGTTACTAAAGAGGTAACTAAGGGTTATAGTCAGGAAGGTATGTTGGAGATTAATTTAATTACTGTTGATCTCTGTTCATTAGAGACATGAGAGACAGACCAGGGTGAACTTGCAATTTCCCATCCAGTGACCAATGTTTCTTTTGATTAAGGCCAGGGATGAACTCTGCTTCATGTGGATGGAGAACTTATTCCATACAGCGGGGATGTTGGTGTTATGGTAGAAAACTATGACAGTTCCCAATTTACAGTCATCTGTGAACTTGGTGAGACAGAAGCCTTTGACATTAGCCTTGACTTCTGAGAAGTAGATGACAAACATGGAGCTCTAAGGTAGTCTGCTTGTGACCGGTCTCCTAGTGGAGGTGGTCTCGCCAATTCTGACTTCTTGACTCCTGTCTGTGAGGCAGCCTGCAGTCCATTGAGTTATGTAGGGGTTTATGCTTAGTTCTGACAGGTTGCCAACAATGCCTGAGTGGGTTATTGTATCAAATGTCTTGGCCAGGTCAAGGTAGGTGGTATGCACCATTTTCCTCTTGTCCAGAGCCTTGGTGACCCTATCAAAGTAGTCTGCTAGGCTGATTAGGCAAGTCCTTCATTTAACAAAACCAGACTGGAATAGGTCCAGTGACTGAAGGCTGCCAGTGTCTTTGTTAATCATTTCCATGATAATTCATTTCATGGCTGTGTATTACACTTGTCAGAATGATGTGAATGTACTTTTTAGGGTCTGTTGATGGTCCATCCTTATGAAGAGGGATGACTGCTGCAGCCCCCCCATTCACCTGGAATGTAACCTGTTTTGAGGATGTATTTTAGTAGTGCCTCAAGTGGTCTTTTTAATTCAGATTTTAGGCTATATGGGAGGCAACCAGGGATATTGTTGGGGCCCCTTGAAGCAGTGCTTTTGACTTAGTGATCACCATCAGTGTGATAAGCTTTCTTCAGCCCTCTTTCTTGATCTCTCCAAAGCCTCGACTCGACATGGTCAACCACCAACTACTCATACACACACTTAAAACTATTCCCCTTGATATCCAGGCTATCCAGTGGTTCAAATCCTATCTGAGTAGTAGACAACAGGCTGTTCTATGGCAGAACAAACTATCTTCCCTTCTACCTTTCACCCTATATTAGTACCCCTATTATTTTCTGTCTTTATTAATGACCTGTACATAGTCATCCCAACAGCCACCTGCATTCAGTATGTGGGTGACTCCACTTTGATTTGCTCTGCCACCTCTCCTTTAAGTCTGCAGACTCTGTCTCAAAATGTTTTTAATTCTGTCGAAAATTGGCTCTGTAATCAATGTCTTCTGTTGAATCCTAACAAAACAAAGCTACTGCTTTTCTCCCCCACTCATAAAGTCTCCGCTCCATCCTTTACTATAAAATCTAACAATGGCACTGTCATTGTTCCAGATCCCTGTACCAAACTCTTAGGTGTATCAGTTGATAATAACCTCAAGTCTGATATGCATATTAATCAAACTATTAAAAAAGTTAATAAAAACTTGGCTCACTATACAAGATCAAACCTTTCTTCACTCCACTAACTAGGACGGTAATTGCCCGTACACATCTACTTTCCACCCTCCTTTATGCATCCCCTCTCTTCATGAACTTGAGTAAGTCTGACCTTAATAAACTCTCTAGCTGCTTTAATCATATTGCTAGTTTTGCCACTGGAGGAGCATACAGAACATACCACTGTCTGAACCTAAAGAATCTAGGGTGGCTAGAATTGCCTATCCAACTTCAGTACAATCAGCTAATAGTAGCACATAAAATTCTCTACCAACCTTGAAAACACACCCGTACTTACAAAAATTATCACCCCTTACAGCAATCTCAAGACACTTTACTCATCCAACAAATTACTAGTCCAAACCCTCAAAAGCAACAACTCATTTGGAGACTCTCTATATGCCAACTCTGTTGTCAAAATATAGAACTCACTCCTGCTGAGCTTACTTCAGAACCTGTTCTAATCCAGTTAAAAAAAAATCTAAAACAGCACTTTAAAAGGCAATGGCTATGTCCTTGCTCTAATCATGACTAACTCTGGCAATATAAACATGTGCTAAAGAGGTCTTTTGGCTACCACTACATTGATTCCTAACTGTTACTCTATAAAAAATCAGATTTATATATGACAGAATGAATTAATTTTGTCCTATGTATTGTTTCTGAGTGCTTTAACTTGTTTAATGTAACAGTTTTTCTGTATGCATGTATGGAGCTTTTCTCCCCAGGGCACCGCTGAAAATGGACAAGTATCCAGTCAGACTATCCCGGTCAGCAAATGTAAAATAAATAAATCAATCAGGACCCGCATCCTGTTGATAGTGGACGGGATAAGCTGGAAGAGATTTCATGGGGGAAGCTGGAGCTAAATTTATCAGCCAGTATATTTACTTATGTCATTCTGGTCAGTGAAGGTTATGCAATTTACCACCAGTAATGCACACTGCTGAGTTTTACCTTTAAAGTTTCTGACATAACTGAAGAAGTCCTTGTGACTGTACTTAGCCTGGGATACTATCCTGACCTCATAATTGGATATAACTGGTCCCGGAACCCTTTTTCGCCATGACCCAGGCCACCATGTCAAAAACAGTAACAATTAAGAAATCATTTCATAGGTTCATAGGTATATACTAGACTAATGACCACCAGGGCCTTTAAAAGCCTAGCCACTCAACCCACCCCAAATACATCCCCATGTGACATGTACATCTAAATTGGAGGGGTATGTTAGTTAGGGGTTTGCTTAAAAGTTATTGGGGCATGTTAATCAGGGAATGTTAACTGTCTACCTCTGTTTATAAGAGACATGGAGGCCACCCAGGAGTGAATTTATGATTTCCCACACACTTTTAGTTAAGGAATGTTTACTGCCAGCCTCTGTCTGTAAGAGACATGGGGTCATCCTGGGGAGGAATTTATGATTTCACAGGATCTAGTGTTTCTGGTGCTGTTCATTTTGCAAATGTGCAAAAATTCCATCAAGGCTAGATCTAAGGATGTCTTATGTGCTAAACTCAGATCACCTCTCAACAACCTGTAGGACACTGAGTACAGAGACAAGGCTCTAAGGCGATCTGTATAGGACAGTGTGGTAATACCCTGGGTCATCTTATTGAGGATCCTCTGTGGGCATTCCAGCTGTTACATATGCCTAGTCAGGTATATGCCAAAGCAACATTGTACTCAATGGTATATCTCATAAGGGCCAAGTAGAGTGGTAATATAATTTCCTTGGACCTGGATGCCATACCCTTACTTATATGTTGGGTAATGTAGAATGATTTTCTTGCCACCTTCGCTATATCTTGGTCAAAGACAAGATTACTGTCTACATATTTTCCTAGATCTCAAGCTACCAGGTCAGCTCTTAGGTTTGACTTGTCAATAGATCAATTTGCCTAGGTGGATGTTTTCCCATAGGGAACTATAATGTACTTCTTTGAAATGAGTTTTAATCCATGGCTTTGGAACCTGCCATTTGTCTGCGTAAGACCCTCTTGAAGGATGTTGGTGTCATATGGGGGAATTTAAAATAGCTCCCATTTTGCAATCATCTGTGAACTTTGTGAGCCAGAGGCCCTTGTCATTAACCTTGATCTCTGAGAAGTAGATGCCAAATAGGAGTGGGTTCAGTGAATCCCCTCTTTTCATCATTCTTGACAATTTTATTATTTATTTTTATTTTATTTTACATTTGTTAACCGAGTTAGTCTGGCTGAGCTTTTGGCTCATTTTCAGCAGAGACCCAGGGAGAAAAGCTCCTCAAGACTAGAAAGCAATTTATTACATTTTAGTAACATAGTAGCAACAATCAGCTATAGGATTTTACAAGCAGAGACCTGGTGAGAAAAAAAGTTTCTCAGGCAATTCATTTATACAGATTATTAACAATTGGCAGACAAGTATGTGAGTTGTTACAAACAAGGTTTTAAACAATTAGCAGAAGAAAATTTGACTAGTTACAATATTATTTAAGCTGCCTTAGAGCAAAATGTGTTAATAGTTAGGCAGATGCTTATTTAAAGTGGGTAGGATCTAGTTGTATAGGAGTTTGGAAACAAGAAAGGAAAGTAAGAATGGCTAGTAAGAGATGTAGGGGTGGTAGAGTATAGGAGACAGACTAGACATGTAAGTTGGTTTGATTCTGTAAGAATTAAGTGTGGTTGGAGATAGAGGAAGGGAAGAGGTAGAAGAGGCAGGGGAATGGTGTTAGAGATACATTGAGTGAGGTGGTGAAATAGGTGAAATGATGGTGGCCTCAGGGTGGTTGGCTACAGTGGCAAGACCACTTTGTTTTTAGGTATTTCCTTGTGGTTAATTTGAAACTTAATTTGACAAACATAATTCTTTCTTTTCAGTAAGTACTGCTTGATTTACTACTGTCTAACCTAACTTTAGAAACATCCATACAATAAATACTTCATTCATAAATCATTAGGGTCTACATGGTAGTTTCCCCTCATGTGTTTGGCACCGCCCTGTATAGACACAGACACCTTGAACTGACATTTTTCCTGTAAATGCACCCTTGAAATTTCACCAAATACCTAGCTGCACACAGGGCAAATAATTTGCAATGACAAACACTGCCCCCAAAGTTGCAAACCAGATACTTCTTATTCTCATTTCAACTGTCTAATCAATAAAAAGGGGCCTCTTTCCAGTGATATGAACTTTCCCAATATCTCTGTTACCAGCTTAGTGGATTTGGGTATCTTGTAGAAATTGCTTCATGTTTACTGTCAACTATTTAATTCTCAAAGAAACCGATATGGTATGTGAGAGATGTGTTTATCCAAAAGCACAGTAGCAATGAACTAAACTTTTGTAATCCACAAAAAGTCGAGAATACTGGAAAAACCCACAGTTTTATTTAAAAACATCTAAAAGGTATGGATTGAGTTATAGCCTGGTAGCCCAGGGGTGCTTTCTGCTGCTTTAAACCAGGTCTCCTGGGCTGTGCTACAGCTATTAGCTACACGATTTTAGGCAGAAAACACTGTACAAATGTTTATCACAGCAGAATAACAGGAGTGAGCCACTAAATGAACATTTTAAACAGATAAAGGAGCAAGGAGACTCTAGAGAATGCTTTGCACTGCAAACAAATCAGTTATATGATACACTCCTTGGCAGGAAATCAGAACAAACAAAGACTGTATTGCAAATCCAATTGTACCTAAAGGCCTAAGAACATGGTGTCTGTAAATGCAGAAGGAAATACTCTAAACTAACAATGGAACCAGGATTTGGCATCTTCTTCAACAGGACAGCTAGTGCAATCATCTCAACCAGCTTTTGATGGCGTTATGTGGCCTAAACAGAGGCATATTGGAACAGTGCAACAGTTACCTGCAGTTATTCAGCAGGTTCAACCAACTGGTACAGATTTTAATCCTAATCCTGCTTCCCAGCAATGTAGTTCGTTGCATAATGTTGGGGCAGTTGGAAATGCTCATTCTAATGTTAATTTGTCGGCTCATGTTACTAGTAATAGTGGTGTGTTTTGGCTTGTGGGGGAAGTTAGCAATGCTGAGACACAGGACATTGACGTGAATAGTGTCAGCAATATTAAAAATAAATTGAATGAGCTTGACAAAAAACTTTTTAAGTTAAAAAAATTACAGATAGAGAATTGTTACCTAAAAGACTGTATTGCAGATTGAATTATACCTAAAAGCCCAAGAACATGGCGTTATCCAGCAAGACTAATTGATAAATCATCTTTGCATAACAAACTTATTGCCATGTTTGACAGACATGGCCTAGAATTGCTTGAGCTCTTGATAAAATGTAATTGTAAAGATATTGAAATTCTTATAACTGAATGTAATGTGCTTGAGTTGCAAGATGATGCTGAATATGATAGATATAAATATGAATACCAACAAATATATTCAAGCATAGAAAATATTGCTGATTTAAAGAGGAAGAAAAATTCTAAGTTAGTTAGGGACAAGCAGCAATACAGTAAAGGTCAAGCATATCCAAAACCACCACGAGTGGGCAATTTTAATTCAGGTCAAGGCAGGCAGTATGCTCAAAATAACACTAATGAAAATAGTATTAACAATAATGAGCAGACTGACCAGCAGGCTATTAATTAGAATAGTAGTTATGATTATGAGCAGGAATTTCCACCAGTAAGGAGATCTGAGAGAATTAGGAGTCGTAATAATAATAATAACATGGATAACAGCAACAATTTTCATCCAGGTTGCAGGCAGGATTTTTACATGTCATCCAGGAGGAATCAGAGAGGTGGGGGGAGGATTTCAAGCATGGTTTGGTTCAGGAGGGTGAATTATTGATTAATTTTACATAATGTTTATACTAGCCACAGTAGTCATGGTGGTGCACATGTTCCTTCTATTATTACGAATGCAGAGGGAGATGTTAATGTTTACAATTTCTCTGAAACAATTATTGATGAAGAAATTGTCAATTTATTAAGTAAGGGACTCACGTTTGTTCCAGCTACTGGTGCCAATTTGGCCTCACTGCTTATTGACCTAAAACTTTTTTAGGAAAGTTAAATTTTAAAATCATGTTCGGGGAAGGACATGGTCAAGATAATGCAGAATTCAGTATCAGCAGCACCTTCAACCCACCTCTGCATCCGGCTTTGGTATTTTATGAGAAAATACGTGAGCTGGATATTAGACACTTACTAACTCAGAAAAACAGTACTTTCCAGGATAATTTAAATATGAAGGAAAGGGATTTACTTACTTATTTATTGCAACAGAAGATCAGGATCATGAAGCCGGATAAAGGGGATGGGCTTGTAATTATGGACATCCATGATTATGAAAAAAGGATATGTGAAATACTTAGCACCTACACGTATGAAGAAGGTAATAGAAATTAGTTGAATATGGCCTATAGGAGAATCTCTATTGCTCTGAATGATATGTTTTTGGAAAATAGAATTACTGTTGACATTTATAATTATTTGAACATTTTTTCACCCAGTATTCTGAGTATATCTGGTATCCAAAAATACATAAGGATGTAACCAATTCACCTTTATGACCTATAGTGGATGGTCGCAACTCCATTACATACTCTTGTGCCAAATTTCTTGATAGTAGATTAAAGAAGTTTTTGGATGGGCAGGTACAGATCTGCAAGGATTCTTGGCACTTTCTAAGCTTGATGACTGGTATTGAATATTTTGATCAGGTTTTGTTCTTCACAGTAGATGGAAAGGATCTGTTTTCTGTCATACCCCAACAGGAGGGTATTCAGATTAAAGAGCAGTTTTTATTTGAACAGCCGTGCCACAATTAGAAATCAATTTATATGTTGATCTGTTTGACATCATCCCACGGTGGTGGTGCTGCGGTAGCATTGTCGCCTCACAGTAAGACACTGTCCGGTTCGATTCTCAGCTAGAGCGTCTTCTGCGTGGAGACATGCGTGAATGGGCGTACCTACGTTGAAGGTTGTGCGTCAGGGCTGGTAACTTGGCATGTAAAACTCAACCACCAATTATTAGCGGACCGGAGTTCCGCTGTGGCAACCCCTAACCGGGAAAAAGCCGAAAGACACAAAATCTGTTTGACATCGTACTTTCCAATAACTTCTTAATACTTAATAACAGCTGCTATCTTCAAAAGGTAGGATTTGCGATGGGGTCACCTTGTGGGACCATTTTTGCCAATTTAGTTATGGCAGGCTGGGAAAAGAAATATGTCCTGGGAGGCAATTATGCTGATAACATTATGTTGTATCTCCATTATCTGGACGATATATTTATCCTATAGAAAGGTGAGCAACAATCTGTGGAACAATTTTTACGATATATTAATAACACGACACAGTATTTAAAACTCACACATGCCATAGATGAGCAAGAAATAAACTATCTGGATGTTAACCTTAGTAAGGATAGCAGTAACCAAAGATTTATTGCAAAAAGAAACTAAAAAAGGCACACAGTATCAAACGCTGAAACTTTTTTAATGGTAACGAAAATAAAATAAAATACAATGAAACGAAAAGTACTAAGCGCTTTCACCCATACACAATCAGGGCATCATCAGAGTACTGAATAATTCTTTAACTGACTTCCATATTTAAAAGATATGTTAATTGATAAATTAGTAATGTTAATTAATTAAACCACAATGCCTAACCCAACAACAAGGACATAGGAACTTTTTAAAATACATCAAAATGTGAATAAGTAAATATAATGAAAATACATAAATATAATACGTGTTGTTACTCATTTTTGAATGACATCCTGTAAATTAAATAATGAATACCTAAAACAATATATGTACAACTGAATAAATAGATAGGTGGATAAAAACAAACAAATAACCTCTCTAAAGTTTTCATCGAAAAATTACGTTAAAATACTGTAAGAAACAAGCATAATATTGAATACATAGATGCATTTCCTAAGAAATGTTTCTTAATAAAAGTGTGTGTATATATAACATAGAACAACTGTTAGATGTTTATGTTTGTTGGTATCAAATAAAATGAGACTTAAATTTTAATATACTTGCTATTGATATATGTTCATTGATACCTGGTGTAGTACTAGCATTTAGTCTCAATTGCCATAGGCATTCTTTTGCCTCAAGTAAAGTCTTGTCATCACCTCCTTTATCGGTGTTGAGTGTAATTCTATCTACCACAAAAAATAGGAATCTCTTAAAATTTGGACATTTTTGACTGTGTGTATATAGGGAACTCGTAATTTTTTCTTTCTTTATATCTCTAGTGTGCTCAACAATACATTCCCTCAACTTTCTAATGATTTTTCCTACATAGTATGCTGAACAAGTTGAACAGGTAGCCAGATACACAACCATCTTAGTGTTACAGTTGCAGTATCCAGGACATCTAATTGTTTTCCCAAAATTGTGTACACCAACATAAGGTCCATCATTAATGTATTTACAAGTCCTACATGCACCACATTTGCTCATCCTTGACATTTTTTGCACATTCCTATTTGAACTTGACTCAGAAAGCTCTTTCAAGTTCATACCTCTGCTGTAAGTAATCTTAGGATAACTACCTATGATATCTGTTAGTTCAGCCTTGTTCATAAAAACACTAATCCAAGTCTCTTGCAAAATATTAACTATGTTGGATGATGTTTCATTATATGGTAATATGAAAGTGTCTTTTCTGGTGTTATTGTTGCTCTTAATTATAACACTGTTAAGTCCAAATTTGATTATAGGTTTGTAAAGATGGTTTCTCTTGACATAAATCTCATTTCTGACATTGCTTAGCAATTCATGGGGATATCCCCTATCTAAAAACATATTACAAAGTTTCTCAATCTCAGAGGAAAATAATATAGCGTCACTTATAATTCGTGAGAGTCTAACCATCTATCCTTTGACCAAATTCTTTTTTTGGTAATAAGGATGGAAGCTGTCATAATGCAAAAAAGAATTAGAATAAGTTTTCTTTCTGAATATATTTGATTCTATCACACCATCACTAGTGTAGAATAATATATCCAAGTACTCACAATTGTTGTCAAAGACTTTACTGGTGAAATTTAAAAAAGATGATGATGTTCCTAGAAAGTTTTCAAATTCTAATAAGTCTTCTTTATTACCTTTCCAGAAGATAAGGATATCATCCAGGTATCTCAAGTATAATGCAATATTTTGACCAGTGACTAGATGTAAAAATATGTTGTGTTTCCCAAAGGACTAACACCAAATTGGCATAAATAGTGGCACATCTGGCTCCCATGGCTACTCCTGTGCTTTGTCTAAAATATTCACCATTGATGTAAATGTAGTGCACAGCATGCACCCTAGACACGTCCACAATAACATAGTTAAGAATCAAACCATAAGGACTTCTAAATTAACATCACAAGATTCTGTCTACAATATACATAAGACACAATTAGCCAGGAATTTTATGTCCAGAGGCTATAATCGTGAACATGTATTAGAACATATCACTATGGGTGATCGTGTTAGAGAAGACATAGGAGCCCCGTTAATCAATAGACTTGGAGATCCTTTAGGTTCCAGCAAGACTAATAATAAATCTACTGTGAATAGAATTGTTATTCCTTTTACCAACAAAAATCAACATATCATAAATATTTTAAATAAAAACTGGAGACTCTTAATGGTGGATGACAGGATCAAAAACCTCGTTGATGAGAGACCTAGAGTTGCATACAGGAATATGTCTTCACTCAGCAGATTACTATGTTATGATAGGGTCCAAAGACCCAATAGGTCACCTACCAAGATAGGTACCTACCCTTGCCATACATGCAATCAATGTAGATATATATCCAACACTGATTGTTTTACACACCCCCATACCAAACGCACTCATTTTTTTAGATGTTATGCTGACTGCAGATCTGACAGTCTTGTATATTTAGCTGAATGCCAGCAATGCAAAACTTTTTATGTTGGCATGACAACCAGAACTTTACGTGAACGTGTTAGGGAACATATCTATGCTATTGCCAAGTGCAATGTTACCAACGCCCTAGCTAAACACGTAAAGGAACAAGGACAAGCACACTGTTTTCAATTTCAGGTACTTGAGCTGGTTGCCAAAAATGGCAGGTTAGGGGATATTAAAAACAAGATTGAAGAAAGAGAGGGTAGATGGATATTAAAACTACAGGCGCATAAGTTTGGTCTGAATGACAGAGTGGCGCTTAAACCTTTCTTAGCCAGTAGACCCTTAAGACATTAGTACATGTTTTTATCATTGTTTTTAGATTTCATGACGTTTGCATTTTAATTAATGTTAGGCTTATTGTTTTGTTCTGATTTGTTGATTTGAACAGATGATGTCCTAGTCATGTATATTTAAACAGATGTATTGGGGCTGCCTTAATGTCTGATGAAGCGTTAAACATAACGTGAAAGCGCTTACCTAACTGCAGTCTGTTCGTGTTGTGTGTTATTAAACCTGTTTTTTAACAACTGGAGCTACGTTTTTTAAGCCATTTGGCTCATGGTGCACCTTCTTATATCTTATACATATATGTTGGATGATGTTTCATTATATGGTAATATGAAAGTGTCTTTTCTGGTCTTATTGTTGCTCTTAATTATAACACTGTTAAGTCCAAATTTGATTATAGGTTTGTAAAGATGATTTCTCTTGGCATAAATCTCATTTCTGACATTGCTTAGCAATTCATGGGGATATCCCCTATCTAAAAACATATTACAAAGTTTCTCAATCTCAGAGGAAAATAATATATCGTCACTTATAATTCGTGAGAGTCTAACCATCTATCCTTTGACCAAATTCTTTTTTTGGTAATAAGGATGGCAGCTGTCATAATGCAAAAAAGAATTAGAATAAGTTTTCTTTCTGAATATATTTGATTCTATCACACCATCACTAGTGTAGAATAACATATCCAAGTACTCACAATTGTTGTCAAAGACTTTACTGGTGAAATTTAAAAAAGATGATGATGTTCCTAGAAAGTTTTCAAATTCTAATAAGTCTTCTTTATTACCTTTCCAGAAGATAAGGATATCATCCAGGTATCTCAAGTATAATGCAATATTTGACCAGTGACTAGATGTAAAAATATGTTGTGTTTCCCAAAGGGCTAACACCAAATTGGCATAAATAGTGGCACATCTGGCTCCCATGGCTACTCCTGTGCTTTGTCTAAAATATTCACCATTGATGTAAATGTAGTTGTTGTCAAGTACTATTCCCATCAGTTCAACCAAAAGTCTACATTTTCCAGTGTGCATTCCACTAAATTTCAATAAACTAGCCTCAAACATTTCTAAACCTAGTTCATGCGGTATCACGGTGAACAAGTTAACAATATCTATAGTCACCATAATCATGTTGGAATTAATATCCACTAAATGTTCTCTGACTTTATCTAGGCATTGCCAGGAGTCCTTTAATATGTGTGGTAGATGATTTAACGTCTCTTTACAATGAACATCTATAAATGAGGCTATTGCCTCAGTTTTGGACCCCTTTGCAGATACTATAGGCCTAAATGGTGGATTGTTAATATCCTTGTGTATCTTTGGAATACCAAAAATGGACGGAGTAATAGGAAACTCAACTGAAAGATAGTCATGTTCTTCTTTGCTGATCATCCATCAAGTATTCGTACAGTTGCCAATCTATTGTAGCGTATGCCCTATACATCTCATGTTTAGATACTTTTTCATAAGTGTTATTGTCACTCAACATAACAGTCATTTTGTTGAAATAATCAGTTTTAGACATAATAACAACTCCACCAGCCTTATCAGGTTTCATAACCCTATATTTATCTGTTGCGGTCAGTTCCCTAAGACAAAATATTTCTGCTGAAGTGAGGTTCTCAGATGTACAATTTTCTTTCTTCAATACTCTTCTTATCTGAGTCTCACATAACTTTTCAAATAAGTAAATCATAGGGTTCTGTGGAGGTATAAATGTACTACTCCTTTTCAGTCTAAAGTTACTTGTATCTGTTTGGATAACTTTGTTGTTGGCAAAAAACATATTAAGATTCAATAACCTTGTATATAATTTTAAATTAATTAAAATCCTTCCTATGTCATTTCTAAAAGATGGTACATAAGTAAAACCTTTCTTAAAAAGAGTAACATAACTGTGACTAAAAATAGTGTCAGTAAAATTGTACAGATTAAAACCTCCATCCACAATAATAGAACATTGGCCTCCATTGAGGTCTATATCAGTCTCATATTCATACCCTGCGTTGTTAAATGTAACTTCAGAACATGTGTCAGGGCTAAAAAGCGTGAATTTTATTTCTGTGATACTATCGGTACTATGGTCTGTGTAAAAATGTGGCACATAATCAATTATAGATTGTGTTGTATTGTAATGGCTGGTGTTTATCTGTGCCATGAATTCGTCCTGTGTGTTGTTGTGTTGTAGTACTGATTCTGTTGATATTGCTGACCGCGATATCGGTAGCGTATCCATTCCGACCTTCTCAGTGTTGGCTCCTCTAAAAAAAACCCTTCCCCATCATCATGCAAAAAATTATTATCTTGTCTAAACCTCTGTTGTTTACTGGAGTTTGTAAAAGAATTATGTTTATCCCTAGTGCCTGTATCTGTTTCAGCTAACTTAGCTGAACGCTTCATATTTTTAAATTCCTTAAAATGTGCATACACTCTGTTATTTTTGTAATCATTGGTATCTCTAATCAGTTTTTGTTTTTTTGTTTCCAACCCTTTATTAGTAAACTTATCCATGTCTTTTATGATACTATCAAAACGAAACTTATTAAACTCAAACAACAAATCTTGACGTATATTTTTTATCTAACATAGTCAATTGTTCATTTAAAGTAGCGAGTTTGATGTTGTTATTATGTATTATCAGCTTCATTAAGTCCATACCTGTTCTCTCGAACAGTTGCAAAAGTTCATCAAAAAGTTCAGTGCCTTCCGTGAATCCAAAAGGAAGTTTAAACAGCCGCGAACCCTTCGGTATGTGACCCAGTTCTAAAGACCTTTCCAGAAAGGCGTTGTCCATTTGTAAAGATTTGAAAGTTTTGAGCGCCTTTTCAAACTCTGTGAGCCCTTACAATGTATCCATTCGAAATGTCAGGACCTGCTAGACCGAGTTCTGAAACATGCAGACTGAATGGCCCTGGAACATTTACAAATGGATTGTACTTTCATATACTAAGCCCGGGATGCCATTTCTCAGAATATTCCCTTTTCTCTGAGTTAGTACATATACATTTCTGGGAGGCTTGCCCTCCCACCTCAAAACCAAGTTTTGAGGAGTAGAACAATTTTTGAGAATTGCTCTTCTGTGTTTTCAGTCTTTTTTTCCATGGCTTTTCGGCACATAGCACTTGACATTTCAGTAGGGAGCCCATTTTAGAACAATTTTATATATAGTTTACCAAAATCTGCATCTTGTATACCCATTTGATTATCACAAGTTCTTTCATGAAAACTCATTAAAATAAATGCACAGTAGCTTTCATTACAATGCAAATCCTGTTAATCAAGCAACTTTCTAAGTATATAAGAGTAGTATTTAAAATCTGTCCATATTTTTGGTCCTTTGTCCCCATTATTTTAGGCTCTGTCCATATTTCTTGTGCAGTTGAGAGATATGCCACTGAATAGCCTGACCTGAAAATCTGATGAATTATCTGTCCATATATCACTGTAGCAATGAATTTTGCCACTTCACCAGTGTATGCATAAATTCATCTCGTATTTGTCCATAGTACCAACCAGCCTGACCTGCAAGTCCCTAAGAGTACTTGTAGGAGTATAAATGACTGAGTGCATTCAGAGTCAGGAGCTAAATGTGTAGGTCATAAATGAGCTGATTCAGTCCCTGCACTGTTGCAGATTTCTGTCCATATGTACAGGATACCTGCGTATATATGTCAGCATTCTTTGTGTGTGTGTGTGTGTGTGTGTGTGTGTGTGTGTGTGTGTGTGTGTGTGTGTGTGTGTGTGTGTGTGTGTGTGTGTGTGTCTGACTGTGTGTCTGCATGTAGCTTTCCCTGCCAGGTAGTAACAGTTTTGGATTCAAAGACATGCAAGTGTAAGCCCTGAAATATCAAGGCTGAATATGTAAAAATGTGGGCTTGTGGAATTATATACTAAACATCACTGTGTCTCAGAGTATTCACTTTTCTTTCAGGTTTGGTGAGCTCATTGTTAGATATATAATTAGCATGGGTGAAGGGTTGCAGCCCTCCATATTGAGTAGGTACAGAGGGCTGACCTTGCAAAAAACAACTTTATAGGGGATCAGCAAATGCTGACATTCACTATCCCCCTTTAATTTTATTTTTTTCCATAATTCCAGGAATCACAGATATGTTTTGGAATTAATACAGGGAGCCAGTTCTGGTACCTCTTTGCATTATATCTGTATGTTCAGTGCAGATGAGTTCAAGAGACTGATGCATTACTTCACAAGGGAAGTGTTTTCTGATCCTTGCAGTGTATACTTTTAATATAGTACTACAGCCAACCATAGTACCCTATGTGTCGCCTTAACATGCAGTTGTTGACGTCAATCCAGGCTGATTGGCATCAGCAACTTTGGAATGAATTATATTCTTGCAATTCTGTTAAAGTGAAGTATGGAGTTTATTAGTCATTAAAACATTATGAGGTAACTGACCCAGCTACATGCAGCTTCTGTAGCATTAAATGCTTTTTTTCATATAAAGAACATAAACATAATGGTATTCTACTGCTGTGGTCATTTATTTAAACTGCATGTACCTTCTTGTTATGTTTATGTTGCCATGTGATAAATCCCTATGTTTGACTGCATATTAAGTTATTCAAAAATAATATTTCATCTGTTAAATCATGTCACTGTCAGGAGGATGCCTAGCAACAGATAACTTGTATATAACAGCTACGTATGTGTGCCACATAGCGGAAAAGCACTGAGATTAGTCAGAAAAGTTCAGTGTATGTAAGTTTTACAAAGTATAAGCAGTCCTTGAAATGATATTCAAGTAATTAACTGAGCCCCAGGTACATTAATCCCCTAGTGACATTTGGATCCCAGTGTAAACTGATTTGCATATCAGTCTAGTTATTTGTCAAAGAGAATACTATAATTCATTTCAAATACGTGCTATAACACACAAGGACAATGCACAGCAAACACGTCCCCAGTCCAAAAAAACAACATAATTTCATACACAAATATTTCACGAGTTTGTGTAACTTACATTGCTTTCTAGGTTGCTTATGGTTTTGCATACTTCTGTGTTGACAGTGAAAATAGTAAATGCTAAAGTGCACTTTGTGACAGAAAGCAAAAGAGTTGTCCTTGGGGTGTTTTTCTTAGAGGATACTGAAAGTTAATTGCTGCATTTGATCACAGATCAAGTACTACATCTGTCAAAGTAAACACATCACATAAAACAGATGGAGCTTCATTATTGATTTAACTTCTGCTAAACCAACTTGCAGCCTACCTTAATCCACAATAAATGCAACAACTCTCACAACTTACAAAGAATTTCAGCAACGGCCTTTACGGACATTTTCTGCAAGGTACTTCATCTGAACTTGTGTCATTGTAAATCATGCTGTTTCCTTGAAACTGCTTGCAATACATGTTCATTAGTGAAGTTACAAATGTTTATCAGAGCTTCTCTACAGAAGACAAAACTGTGTGACCCTTAACTGTTCAGAAATGTGCTGGATGTGTTTAGAATTCAAATATTAATATGGAGAGCTAAAGAGTAACTTGAAGACCACTTAGGGTAATTTTTAATTTAAATACTGATGGGAGTAGTAGTGAGGCTGTGACCAAACATCCTCCGTATGCTTATCTGAATGCATTTATTTCTGAGACTATCTCAGAAATTATATGCCTGATAGATCCTAAATGTCTCTAGCTGTTTAAGGTTTACAGCACAGGTGTATACACAGCATGTTTAGCTATATGTATACTCCTGTGAAATTGTCTTTTATGGTTGCAGTTTCATCGCCTTAATATTGTCTATAGGGGGAACGTCTCAGTAGCTATTTACATTTTTAAATGCTAAGTAGGTTAGGAGGGACAACACTGTGAGGTCAGAGAATAAAATAGAAATCTCTGGCTATACTTCATAGATGTAGATGCAAATCAAATTGTTAATACTATTGCACATATTGACATTCTAGGGTACAACTACTACACATTGGTGCCAGCACAGAATCCCAAACAAATAGACCATCAGAGTACTGAATTGTCTAGCTTGGCCAGGAAAAATGTAGTCAGATGAACATCTGTAATATCAAGACAATATATTTTATACATACTGGTCACAAAAACATGATTTGCCGGTGAAAATAGACATATTAATGTTATAATACCTGTCAGTATATGGTAATGCAGAACACTGCTCAGGTATATATCCTTCTCAATATACTATGATGTACAAATTGAATCTCAGGGGAACAGTGGCATCAAAGACAGCATTGTCACTTCAAAATAAGAGGAACTTCAGTTAGATTCTTGGCTTAGGTAAATTCTGTGGTGTGTCTGTGTGCCCTTGCTATGTTTGAGTGAGTTTTCTCTGGTTGCTCCAGTTTCTGTCCACATTCCAAAGTCATGCAGTAGGTGGGTTGGACACTATAAATAGGTCATCAATATGAGCAAACATGCATGTGTGTTCATGGAAAAACAGCTTTGATAGAGCTAGCCACCTGGCAGTGTGAACATTACCTTTAGATAATGGTCATTGTTGATGTGATACCCCAACCCCATGTGGAAAAAATGTGAAAAAGGGAGTATTGGGTGTATAGTAATTGAATCTCGATCTCAAGATGTCTCCATATTATCAACCATCATTTCAGTTTGACACAGCTGCTGATGTGTGAAGATTCTGAGTTGTTATTTTTTTTTTTTTGTAGTTTTAATAATTTATGTATTCTGGGCCCTGAATTGGGCTCTTCATCTGACACTGCAGTCTACCCTCTTCTCAAAGCTGGTTCCTTCTGAACCTAGTAACAAATGGGGGACAAAACCATGACATATGTTCAGCAAATGGTCATACTTTAGCATGTAATAGATGCTACTACGTGCCAGGACTGGCAAATTATATGTATAAAAAACAGTTTCTCTTCATTTTATCGAATATGGCTTGTGCGAGCAGGCATTTCCACGAATAGAGTGAGCGAATCATGGAAAGCCCCCAAGTGCAAATGTCAAAAATGGTTTAGCTGAAAACCGTTTTCAACATTTGTCCATGTGTTTGAATGGCTAAATGCATATTTCCGCGACTCGAGTGAACGAATCATGGAAAGCCTCTGAGTACAAATGTCGAAAATGGTTTAGCTGAAAACCGTTTTCTGCATTTGTCCATGTGTTTGAATGACTAAATGCATTCGCATTCTAGCCATTTGAAAATATGATAGTCGCTGTTGTGAGTTTTGTGCATGTGTCCTTTCGATGGAAGGACTTTGCACAAACCATGTTCGACGAAATGAAGGTAAACCATAAAAAACACATCCATGGTATGTATCTCACATATTGTGGGCACATTAACCCAAAAATTAACTAGACTGAAATAAAACACAGGAAGTGACCTAGGAAGTAAGTAGAATGGGTCCCATTACAAAGGAAATAGAAGAACAAACATGATTTAATATGGAGTATTTTTTTTTTGCCCTCTAAGCACCCCGACTTGAACATTGGTTTATGGGCAGCCCCATTCTATCTCATCTGACGACTTGTCACAGCAATACCCTCCTGACGGGGACATATTGACGGGGTGGGAAGGGGAATAGTGCAACAGCAGTCATTTAAAGAGTCTTTTGCATTCATCCACCGAACTAGTATGTCCTTACTATGTACATCTCACCACAAAAGCAAAAACACTTTTTTTTTCCAAACAAATTTTATGCAAATTCTATGCAAATAAATATGTGGAAGACTGCTAGCTACCTCAGTTAATGCATGTAAAAAGTAATAATTTTTAAAGAAAACTGCATTTCTATTTTTTATTTGCTGTTTGTTTACTGGGATAGTTCCATTACGTCAGTGTCCTACTTTCAGGAGAGACATGAGGTCATATTCATACTGACTGGAGGAAGGTTCACCAGGATAATGGAAAACTACCCATACTCTATGGAGGAGAGGAAATAAAACACTCTCTGGAGCTGCTAGGTGGTGCAAGAGGGCTGTTACTGCAATTCCATGAATTCCAATATGGAAGACAGTGTAGCAGAGATGATGAGAGTAGCAGGAGAAATCTTACTGAAGGAAGGAAATGGAGGTTAAATAACTGTTACAGTCTTTGAAATTGGAGGACTAGAGAGACAAGTACTGCTAGATTTCATGAACCAAGCAGAGTGAAAAAGAAGAGAGGATGTGCAATTGTGTGGCATAACATAACAGGAGGAAGAAACTGAAAGTCTGAAAACAGAAGCAACGGATGTTGAAGAGAAAACACCGGAGGTATTCTTGATTGGTGGATTAGCCAGTTTTTAAGGTTTTACCTCTGCAACATGGTATTTTGTTGCAAGAAGGAAGAACGTGTGCAAATGCAGCAAGACAAGTAAGAACACAAAAAAGAAAGTGAGCGGGGACAACATTTGCAGTTTCCTAATAGCCACAGAGAAGACGACCAGTGGTAAGAAAGCAAAGCAAAAACAATGGCAGTGTGACAGGTATGACATTATGGATAGTATTATTTTGCCACTAGGGTTTGACATTATAGAAGTAAGAGCCTAATTCATTTAGGAGCTAGAATTTGTTTCTAAAGTGACATTTGAAAGCTTTAACTTGCTGGAAAAATTGTAACCTAGACTGAAAAAAGAATTACTGCAGCACCATGGAAAGGCTGTTTTTTCAGAGCTTGGGACTACAACTAAAAAAGGAAATAAATATGCAGTTTAACACTTCAAATATGGATGTGCATGAATTAAAACTATTTATTATTTCACTGTGTAGTAAAATACATGAAAATAAAATATATATATAATAAAAAGAAATGTATGGATGGGGGACTGGGAAATGTGGTTAACAATGGATGTTATGGATGGGAAAATTCAACATATTTCACATACAACAACTGTGAATGGCAAGAGGGGATTTGTTAAGTCCTGGGGCCAAGCTAATGCATGTTATGTTTCTGGGGATGAAAAGTTATTTCACAACTGTAACAAACAAAGGTGTGTCCAATGTAGGCAGAGGGACATACAACAAAAAATGGAAGTGTTTTTGTAAAAAATGTAAAGAGTTTGAACACTTATGGTTTGCCTGCCCCATATTAAAAAGGGAAAGAGCAGATGAAGAGAAAAACTCAGAAGAAAAACAGTAGAACATATTACTACAGAATATGATGAAAAGATGAGATGATATGGGTGCTAAAGAAAGGTTAAATAATGAAGAGGTAGTTAGAAATTTCAAAGCAAGGTTACTAATATACAGGAAGTGAACAGATTTGCAGTTTTAGAAATTGAAGAGGGAGAAACTAGACATGATAATGAACAATCAGATGGTGGGAAACTTGAGAAGTAAATGGAGAATAAGATATGGAAATAAAGCAATGACAAACAAGGAGAAGGATGATGTAGGAACTGTAGCATTGAAGTTGGATAGCTTTAGAAATGACATAAGAAAATTGGTGATGGTATAATAGTATAACAAATGTTGTGTCTTTCGGCTTTTCCCGGTTAGGGGTCGCCACAGCGGAACTCTGGTCCGCTAATGACTGGCAGTAGATTTTTACGTGCCGATTTGCCAGCTCTGGCGCACAACCTTCAACGAAGGTACGCCCATTCATGCATGTCTCCACACAGAAGATGCTCTAGCTGAGAATCGAACAGGACAACGTTGTACTGTGAGGCGACAATGCTACCGCAGCACCACCACCGTGAATATAATAGTATAACAAATAAAAATGTATTTTGTTGCTTGCTAGATACCAGATGTAACCCGAAAAGAATACAAGCAGTATGGGGAGGTTGGCAAATTGTGTAGTCATTAGAAAATGAAACGTGTTCTGAAATAAAATTTCTTATAAAAATGAAGTAAGAATTCTATGTGTAACATTACTAGTGATAATAGGAAGGGAAGTAATGTGAATGAATGAGACAAAAATGTATGAGTAGTAGTGATTTATGTGTATACTAATATGATGGAGAGAAAGTTGCATGAAGAAATTAAAACATTTGTGTTAGTAAATATGTTGGTTGTGATGGTAGGAGATTTTAACAGTAACCTGAGGAAAGAAAAGGGAAGATAACATGGGATATTAAAATGTTAAAGGAATTAATAAAATGTAGAGATTTAAAAGGTTCAAAGATTCAAAAGAAACTTTTTTTGTCATTTAGTAAACACAAGTGCTACCTAAACGAAATTTCGAGTATCATCTCTTTTACAGGAAGAAAAAACAAACACAAAAAGACAAGACATGATAGGTATTAAAGAATGAACAGCAATTGGTTTACTATCACGAGTGTTAAGTTCGGCGAACACGGAATGATAGATATTAAAGAATGAACAGCAATTAGTTTACTATCACGAATGTTAAGTTCGGCGAACACGGAATGCCAAATAGCTGGTAGACTTCCGTATTGTCAACCAACATCCGTTCAAGTCCCAGGTTCAGTGAATGCACTGTGCATTCGCACATATGTGGTTGACCTTAGGGCTAGAGATCGCGGTAAAGTGCGGAGTGGGAAATTTACCCTTTTCCCCACTATAATGCAGTCTTGGAGGAATATGTAACATGCAGGGTGGTGTGGGGGTGCAGGAGGGCTTGCAATAGAAGAAATAGAGTAGAGGATAAAAGAAGGTAAGAATGAATCAACTCCAGAACTGGATAGTATACATTGTACAAGTTATAAAGAAATAAAGACAAAAGAGAAATATTTTTTAAAATAGCAAATGAATGGCAGGAAGGTATAATGGAAGATGACTTGTGGCTGAGTGATAATATTCATATGGAAAAAGAATGAAAGAAAAATATAAAACATTGGGGGCCTATTACACAAGAGAATACTGACTATAAAATATTTATGCAAATACTACAAAAAAGGATGCAGAAAGTATTGGGTGAGGTAGACACAGAAGGGATCAATGGTATAAAAGGGGTTGGGAGGTTAGCATAATAGTTAAGGTGTTTACCTTACAAACACAAGGTGCAGGCTTTGATTCTCACATAGGGTAACTGGCTAGGCTTACAATGGCCCACAAGAGCAGTTAGCCTAGTACTACTCTATGAACCTGTGACGGGTGAAAAAATGTTAATTACAGTGAAATAAGTAGAAGAGATGGTACTGGAAACAATTGATAAAAAAGTAAGGCTGATAGCATGTGATTGTGCTAAATCTTTTAGAAAATGTGAGCCACAAATCAATGTGGCTGATTTTAGAGGCATATGGTATATGAGAAAAAAATGTTAGTGTAGTAAAGAAATGTTATGTTCATGGGTTTATGTTCTGATAACTGCATGGGCAGGGAGAAGTAAGTATTAAGAAAGGAGTGAATGAGTATGTTCTTATTTATGTTAGTAATAAATGCAGTACTACAAGCATGAATGTGTGAAATAAGTGAGAAAAGATGGGCGCTAAAAGGAAATGTTATATTACTAATGTGTATGACACATGCTCATGATTTAGTTCTAATAAAAAGGGATGGATAACTGAGGTTGCTATTGTGAAGTTCCCTCTCTGGGCTAGAAATCATGGAAACTAAATCCTCACCACTGACTGTAGAGGGGAATTCACTTGCAAACAAAATGGATACACCCAGTATTTCCAGATGCAGCTCTCTGCTTCAAGCACAATTTTCCTTAAGCACACACAGGGAACACACTCTGCCTGGAGTCTGAGTTTCTTTCTCTCTGTCTCTCCCCAAGTCCCCATTGGCACAGATGTAGAGTTAACTCCTCAGCTAAGTGTCCAAGCCAAGTCCTCCAACACTCTCTTTGTGAAATGAGTGTTTTGTGTCCCTGCTCCAAGCAGCTGACACACACACACACACACACACACACACACACACACACACACACACACACACACACACACTGTCTTTGAGATTTGATTTGCACACACACACACACACACACACTGTCTTTGAGATTTGATTTGCACACACACACACACACACACACACACACACACACACACACACTTACCTGGGAAAGGCTGCCACAGGGTTACTAGCTATGCCCCCTTCTGCTCAGACCATAAGGTAGTTACTGCCACCAGACACTCCCAAACCAGCTATTCTAAGGCTCTTACAAGGGTACCTAATTAACACTGAGTGAAATGAATATTAATATGACTGGTAGTTTGACCGGTACAGTAAGTCTTTCAGGAGTGGCCATAGAGTCACCAAACAGATATGAGTACTCTCAAAGGTCAAAATGTTGTCTAAAGGACCAGCCAAAATGAAAAGTTTTAAATATAATTAATAAGAACATGAAATACTTAATACCTATTTCCAATAAACACTAGAGTTTCAACCACAGGAAATATTAAAATAACACACGAATAGTTTCACACAGATACAGAAAAACAGTACTTGATTAATCTCACTATGTTTTCCTGACTGATCTCAAGCGTTAATATTCCCTGGTCACTTACTAGAGCAAGACAAGATGAAGTAGGCGAGTGATGCTTCCATGTCAGGTTTCCAAAACAGAGTGCCATAAGACTTCATTCTCGCCTAGTACTAAAATATCATTTTTGTCCTAGAATACAGAATGACATCTCATATATCTGATCATCTGAATTCCGGTTCCCATGCAACCTCTCCATTGCTAGAAACTGACAGGATTTAGCATCTATGGGTCAATAATATACACACAGAGTGCCTTGCTAACATCTGCAGCAACTTCTGGAAGTCATAAAACAATTTTAGACATCCACGATTCCAGAGAAGCAATTAGTTCACCCCCAATGACAATGCAGAAAGCTTCCTAGTACAGATTTTTTGTCTCTGGCTGCATTGAGAACTGTAAGATAACATATTTATGGCCTAGGACCAGTAATTTCATTTCTCACCATTTTTCAAAGTCAGGTGGATTGAGATTAACATCTTCTCTTCCAGTATCCTCCGTTAAAACTTATACATTTAAACAGTTACAATAATGCAGGTATATTTATTTTTCTGTCCAGCAAGGCACACTCTTGGTACATTTTTAATGCAAGCAGCTTTACACATACATTTTTCAACACAAGCATTTGTACAAATCAGTTTGATATACAAATGACATATAATTCTTTACAAAATTCCAGCTACCTGTGCTTGCATATGTTATACATCCACTGCCCTACTTCTCCTGTCATAGCTGGCAATACCTCACATTGTCGCAGTAATAAAGCTAAAAAAGCTGTTAAAATGCTAGTCTGCAGTTAAACAAAATAATGCTTTAGGAATTTGGTGAGATATAAAAATAAATGGAATATATTAAACAAGAAAAGAAATAAAGATTTTGGGAGTGACACTTGGTGAGTATGTACATTTAATACATAAGTGAAGAGAGATACTGAAGTAAATAAAGCAATTGTTAGCTTGGTGAATACGTTTTTATATATAATTTCAGAAAAGACATATATGCTGAACACTTATGTATTAGGAAAAATAGCATATTTAAATTTATGTTTTCCACTCAAATGGAAAAAAAAATAATTACTAGAGATTTTTCAGCTCACTCACCTACTTCATGTGTTACTCTGAGCTGAACCCTGTGAGAAGAGGGATAATTTATAATAAAAAGAAGGTAGTTTGAATTTAAAAATCTAGTGGTGCATTTATCATCTATGCATTTATTTTGGGTAATGAGAAACATAAAGAAAGACCAAAATAAATGATAGGTAAGATGTTACATAAAGGTATAAAAATGTACGTGAAGAAAAAACTGGGAAAATAAAAAGAAGATGGAAGAAAATGACTGAGAATAAAATGAAGTTGTGGAAGTGAAGAGTGGTGCTGATAGGAAAAGAAAAGAGTGGCATAGCAACGCTGGATGAATGCAGTAGTACCAGTAATTTACTCCTGGTCGAACCTGCCTTGTCCTTCTTGGGAAGGGAGGTACAAATTGGGGGTAGCTATTACAAGTTTGACTCAGTTGCCTTGTATTTACTATGATCCTGTAATAAAGGTTTTGAGCCACTGATCTATTTGCTTAAATGTGACAAATATGGTATAAAGAGCTCAGTGATGATTCTGCCTGAGAACAGTTATGTATGACAGAAGCAAGACTGAATGGTCAAGAGACTGCACATTATCAGCCATCTTCACAAAAATATGATATGCAACCTTGCACCACAACGTTAGCTCTGCATGAGTTGCTGGATAGACTGTATGGCTCGGCTGTGTAACATTGTGAATCTTTAAAAACATTCCAAAAGAATGCATACAAAACTGGATCTAGCCTGTGTGTGTGTGACTTTTTTGGACATGAGAGTGACTTATTGCTCAGTGATAGTTAATCAGTGATGCAATGAATTTTGAGAGAAGTCCGAAATTCAGCATTCTGAAAGTCTATATTTTTGGTACAGGGTAAGGTAACAGTAAAAATACTATTCAAGGAAATCTGACCAAAATTTAGCATAGCTTGCTGGCAAACAACAGCTTATTTCTTATTAGAATTTAATAACACTGCTAACACTTCAGTATATCCCAGGGAGGGCACTTGTGTGTTACATGACATAATTTCTTAAGGTTAGTTAGTTATAGTTCCTTTTAAAATACTTATATGGTTGTGACTGTCAGTGTTAAATGTTTCACGATGATATATGATTTTCCCTTAAAATTAGCTTTTTATTCTGGACTTGTCCTGTACATATTGTATGCCATCTTTTACGGAAAGCATGTAAAGTTATCCCCTGAATAAAATAAGCAGGAATGATTAGATTTACATTTCTGAGTCACTGTATAACATGCTTGCAGCCTTCTGACCTAGCGTATTCATTGGAACATATCTTTCATATATCGTATGTTTGTAACTGTCATCTTGCTGTGGTACTTCGTCAGACTCACATGAATGTAAGTGTTATTAACTAATTTGCATAGCAAACAGGATGGCAGTCACTGTCGTTCACACCAAGCATTACCACTCCTGTTCAACTTCAAGTTGCTGAAATCATTGTGTATGTGTCTGTGTTTGTACATCTGTGCACGTTTACATTTGGGCATGTGGTTAAGCAGACTCATTAAAGCAAACTCTGCACTATGAATTACTGATTTAGTAGTGACAGCAATGTGGTTTATTTGTTCTTTCCCAAAGGCTGATCAAGCTCTTACAGAAAACATAGCCTCAGCCAAGACAGATATCCCCCACAGACCATGACAAACTCTATATGGAATGAACAGTTTTCTTTTCTGTCAGTCTCTACATAGTATAAATGGCAGCATATCTTCTGTGGTCCATTTAATTAAGCACTGATGCAGTGCATTTTCTTGCTTTTTGTAGAGGAATTTGATTTTCTGACAAAACAATGACATTGCATTGTGACAGACAGTGAAGTGTTAAACGTTTCTTCTAGTTCTTTTGTCAGACACGATACTAAAGATACAGTTCCTGATACAACACATAAATGTGTCAGATGCCTTTAATTCACAAATTCTAATCTGTTAGGACTGGGAGAACTCTGCAAAAGTCATGGTTTTGTATGACAACACCCAAACTGTTACTGAGGTATTTGATTCAGGTTAGTTATTTATGCACATTTGATCATACACCAAAATATGTAAACAGGGGAATGTTTCTTTAGTGTTTATCTCAAATGATCAAATGAGGTATTGTAAGTCATATTTTATATCAACAACAATGAAGATGTGCTTGAGCAGAGTGACAAACAAGGCAGCCGCGCTACCATCTGGGACTTGGAATAGTGACAGGTGCGTATTAATTACAGATTGGAAGCGCCTCTGTTGTCATGCTTGACTGCAGACTATTCTGACTTTTTCATATGTTAGACTTTGAGGGGTAGTGATGGGGGATAAGAAGTCAGTGTTTGTGAAGTACAAAGTACTTATAGTGCTAAGAGGTTCTACAGAAGGTAGACTATATTAAGAATAAAACTAATATTGTATTTCATTTTGTTATACATACAAATTTCATAGCTGTAGAATGTACTTTTACTTTATCTTCATTAAAAAGGACTGCACATTAAGAGAAAGCACTTGTAAGGTGAAGTTTGTACTGCATTGTCTTGTTGCTTTGTTTTAAAATTTATTTGTGCATATTGGTTTTATAGTGTCCTGAACAATGCAGGACTAGATTATAAATGAAGTTTAGTTTCTGGACTATATGCTTGTTGCACTCCATGTTTTATGTGGCTGTGAGGTAAGTAGCACCTTCATTGTTATACACTGTTACAACGTAACTATCTGGCAGATATTTCCTGAGAAGAGAGGTAAGCATAAGAATAAATACATACATACATACATGTACATACATACCTTCATACACACACACACACACACACACACACACACACACACACACACACACACACACACACACACATGCTTATGCATACATAAGATTCATCAGCATGAGAGTCTGGTGTGATGACATTTATTTCAGAACAAATGGGTTTGTCCTAATCATCTCAGTTACTGGCAAGCAAGAGTCGTAATGCAGGCGATCAGTCCTGGTTGGTCTGTCAGGCCACTGAATGACATAAATTCACCAACCCACTAACAACATATCTTTGGCATGAAAGAGGAAGCTAGAGAGCCATGTAAAAGTCCAGGTGAACACATGAAGAATGTGTAAATTCTGCACAGAAGCTACCTTTGCTGGTAACTGTCAGAGAGATTTGAGTTCTATGAGACAGAGGTGTAAACCCCAGCATTATTGTCTTTTACTCCTGTCTTTCTATATATTTTTAAACATATTGGTGCCTTACTAGCTGAATGTTGTTCTAGTAAACTACAGTTCATATTCTGAGTTGTAGCTACATATATATATATATATATATATATATATGTATGGATTCACTTTATAATCTCGAAATATTGAAATATCGAATTTCAGTATTTTGAGACTATAAAGGCAAAAAACCGAAAACCAAAACCGCGATCGTTACAGCACACATACAAACACAAGTACACCTACCTCCATACAACAACACAAACACACACACCCTTACTATATGCAGTGGGGCAAGCCCCCCCCTGCACCCCCCCAACACACCTGTACTTATATATACTAACTCCGAGGTCGCACTAAACACCAACACACACAAAACCCACCAATATACATTCCACACCCCACCTTGCACAAGCACACATAATACAGATATAAACACCACCACTCTCAAAACTGACACACTCACACTCTCACCTACGTACCTTAACCCACACCTAACACTCCCCGACACACTCACAAACCCTCCACAAAACTCTTAAAAACACAAAGCTTACCGCCGTCAGTATCGCAGGTTTGACATTTCTGTGTTCGATATTCTGAGGATTCGCGCATCTGCAGATTCGACACTTTGGCCTCAAGATACTGAAATTCGACATTTCAGTATTTCGAGATTCCAAAGTGTTTCTGTGTGTGTGTGTGTCTGTGTGTATTTGTATATATATATATATATATATATATATATATATATATATATATATATTTATATATATATATATTTTTTTTTTTATTACACCACTTTTTTCAGAACATGTACCCACCTTACTCATGAGTGCTAACTACCTAACAATACACTTTATTACCTAAACACACACATAATACACATTAAAACCTCTTTTTGTAACAGTACCACAACCAAGATGACACTTGTTCTCAATTTAGTAGCTGGGTATATGCTATAAGGGTATTTTTAGCTGGATCTAATCTTTAGATATTTTGTGATTTGACATTATGAGTTTTGTGCTTTCAGTATTTTTTAGACATTTTATAGAATTAATTGACAGGAGTTTCCTAAATTCATTAAGGAACTTTTATGAGGAATGTTTTACATGGAATGGTGTTTGTAGACAGAGTTTCATTAGGTGGTTTTCTTTGTGTAAGATGGTTAACTTCTTTCCAAAAGTATTTGGGAGAACGAAATAGAGTGATTTGTTTCTTTGTTTGGAGATTGGTTGTGGGCCTTCAGATGGATTGCTTGGCTTCCCTACATAAAGCTATAAAGGAGGCTCGGTTCCCAGTTGTGGGAAGTTGTTTTCATTTTGCCAATCATCATTCCTTAATGTGAGGCGATGTTCCAGTTTTGTGGATAGCCATTCTGTTTTGCTGGGTTTATAAAGCCTGCAGTGAAACAATGAGGTTAAAAAAATCTTATAAAATTGTAGAGAAAACACGCAAAGAAACGTCATTATACAGCGTAAATGTTAAAGAGTCTTTTAAGAAAAGGTGAAGCAAGTAAATGAATAAATAAGTACATAATATACCAACATAAAAACATTAATAACAAAAATAAACAGTTTTTAAATGTATACTTTGAATAAAGCCATGAAAAATGAAACCAAAAAGATGTTGCTGTGATGCCCGTGCACTGGCTCAGTAATCAAGGAGTTTCAGTCCTCACCACAAGCACCAGTGAGGGATGTCCACTTTGCGAGGATAACAAGTACTCACACAGTAATTTACAATTTCCCTTTAGACCACACAGAGATTACAGTAAGTCTCGGGCTGGTTTCTCCCCAGATCTCCAATAAGAGTCCCCACTGGCACAGCTATAGGGTCCAGATCTCAGCCTAGTGGTCAAGCTAAAACCTCTAGCACCCTCTCAGTCCAACCAGTGCTTTGTGTCCCTGCCCAAGTAGCTGACACACACACTTTGAGATGCGAGTTATATACAAACACACAGACACTCCTGGTGAAGGCTGGCATAGGTTCTCCAGCTATGCTCCCTTCTCTCCAGACTATAAGGTAGAAATCACTGCCACCAACCCCTATCTATCAGCTGCTATAAAGGCCCTAACCAAAAGGGTGTCTAATTTTACTATGCAGTATTATTTTCCAATTAATAAGTGTGACAAACAGCAAGGCTATTGGAGTGGCTTTGTACATTATCACCAAATGCATGCAAGTTCCCTAGAGGTTAAAGTATCTCTGCACAAAACAGCCACAGTTGAAAGGTGAAAGGTTTAAAAACATTTAATAATGAATAAAAAACAAAACACAAGACAATACTTATTACCTCAACACAATGACATTAGAGAGTTCAGAAATCACAGGAAATACTTTAAAATAATATTGTATGATAGTCTGACATAAATATAGAAAACATCTAGACTAATCTGGCTATATTCCTATCTATCTCTAAGAGACGTCACTCTTCTAAATAGTACTCACATACAGCCCAAGCAAGTGCTGAGTGGATGTTCTTACTAGATCCAAGACAAGATACAAAATGCTATCTTTCTTGCTGAGATAGCCCTTAAAATGATAATACACAGTATTGCTGAGTCATTTCACATTACATCATTCTTGTCCCCCCTGCTGAGGTTTCCCAGGCTCACAGAACTTAAAATTTAACATTTCCACAGCTGCCAGGAAGTCACAGCAATAAAATACACTTTACATGTGAAACCTAGTAATTTTCGTTGTCTTAAGACAATAGAAAGAATTTCCCAGCTCATACATCCTGTCTCCGAGCTTGAGATCAAACACATTTGTAAAATTCTTTACTTAACAGCTTTCTTCAGGGAGAGTGCACTGCGGTTACATTTTTGAAGCTCAGTACAACATATAGTTTAATCATAACATATAGTTCTCTTTACATTTGTAAAACTAGCATGTGGATTATATTAATATTTACAATGACATAGAATTATCCACAAAATTCTTTCCGCCTGGCTGGCAGCCCCTCAGTTTTTCACAGTTGCTACTAAAACCACCTTCACATTTCCATCTAATATAAAGTTCTTAATTAAAAAAAAAATGTATCTAGTAAGTTCAGAAGCAAAACCTTGCTGAGATGAAAAAACAATCCAGAATTCAAACCATAAATGCAACTGTGAAAAGACGAAAAAAGTTATGACTTTTGAACAACACAAAGTGCATCTAGTAGCTGGTCCACTGAAAATCCATTTAAAATCAGCTGGTCTAACACAATTCAAAGTTTTGGCAGTGGAATAATTAGTAGCTCCAAAACCAAAAGGCATTCATCTAAAGCCCTATTCAGAGTTTTGTTCAGTAAGAGCAAATTGAAATATTCTCAGATAATAACAACAGAGTGTATCAGACTCTCAGACAACAATGCAAAGTAGTCATTAATGAAGCAAGATCCTCCTGTCTAAGGAAAATGTAACAAATAACCATATCCTCAAATCCTAGGTTATTCTGAGGTCATAGCTTACTTTGATAATCTGGCACAAAATTATACATATGTAGTTTTAAAAATGAGTTCAAAACTACTCTGATAATTCATTTTACTCATTTCCACTGTAGATAAGAACATATGCATCCCTAACCAGTAACCCTCCCCCTGAATTACAACTCAGCTTCACAACCATAGCCCCAACTTCCGTTATACTGTCCAAAGTCCTCCAAGGTCACTCTTCTGTTTCTGTGCTATTACTTGTAAAATGTTGACAATGCTATTTGAAAAGCTCAAAATTAAGACTAGCCCCAACCCTGAAGTATTTAATTCCTCGTTTCTGCAGATGACTATCCATAATATCTCAAAACCTCCCAGGTATATTTTCAGTCTTTCACTCAGTATTGGGGCATTTCCTACTTGGGTCAAACATGCTGTGACCAGCTCTAAAGCACCATCTGCTGCAATAGCTTAGAATTACAGTCTCATCTCCATTATTTCCCTAGCAACTAAAATATTTTAGCAAATTCTTCATGATCAAGTACTGGAACGCACAAACAAGTATGGTACCTTTATTGTCTGCCAGCATGGATTCAGGCTATGCTGCAGTACTCTCACAGTTGTATACTCTCTCAAAGACTGAATCTGTGTAACATAAACAAGTCTTCCCAAAGTATAAATCATAACATAATTATCAGAAACTCCATGCTGTTGGCCTCAGTCCCACACACTCGTAGGGTTTATCTGGCTGTTTCTCAGACAGAGCTTTCTCTGTCACTAATTCCACCATTGCTAACATATCCAGAAGATTCACTTCTGTATTCCTCAAAGTTTGCTACAGTTTCCATTTTGTTTTCTTTGCTTATAAATAATCTAACCATTTCTATCCATTCCTTTAGTAGTATCCTTTATGCTGACAACACTATCATGCACAGCTATGGTTCCAACACCTGTACCCTAAAAGTAGCCTCTAAATCGTTCTGACCTCCTTTATAATTGACTGAATAACAAACTACATGTTACAAAGACTAATACCATACTTTTTAGTATTTTTCATACCTTGCAAGAGTTAACAGGTCAAGCAGAACAGGTACCTTGGTCTTAGTGTGGATCCCTCACTTTTCTTGAAATCCCAAAACAAAGCAATATGTTTCAAGACTGCACAGTAGCAGAAGGCTTGCTGCTGTATCTCTAGCCATTTAATTCCGTCAGTACTGTTATTGCCAAAATTCCCTTATCCCCTGTCGCTCTCCTACTTTGGACACATAGAAGAGTCTTTGTGGGTTCTGTTCAAGCAGCTTTATTTTATACAAAACACATCACTATAGAAGTTTACTGACTTTAACTTAAGTAACTTATATACAAACTAAGAATTGCTATCATGCATGCTTTCACTCTGGCTGCTCTTACAAAATGGCACTAGCGATTGCACGTGTCAGGAATTTATATGTGCACATACAGTCTTGACATGCTTCTTAAAGATATAGCACACTTCACTTCCATACTGATCTACATCCTCCCTCTTTGAGAAATAGATCATACAATGCTATGAGTCTATTTGGCATGAAGAAATCACAGGTAATTCCTTGTCATGCATTACACAATACTAAGCACACATATAATTGCAATCAAGTCCATGTTGCTGCATATTTCACACTAGGCTTTGATACTCATCCATATCATGTGACATAAAACTGGAAATTAGATTTAGCAACTGGAACTGTCTCTGCAGAATGTTTGACCTGTGGAATGTCTGGAAATTTTTCTGGAATGGATAAAAACACAAACGGAAATACAAAGTCTGCTAAAGTGACTTTTTGGCTTTCAGTTTGGTTCCAGTTTCTTGGTATTTCTTATTTTATGGAATGGAATCAGAATTTTGAAGACATTCTGGTATGGAAAAATTGTCTGATTCACTCTTAGATTTGATGTTTGCATCACAGAAACAATGTTGTGATGGTGATGATGATTCTGGTACAGGAAGAAGATGTCTGGTTCCTCCCATATTCCACACCTTTGGAGTCTGCTAGATAGGATCTTGGCTTGGCAGAGATGCCTGTAATCTGTCTGGTTTGATCAAAACCTTTCATTGTCTGGATTCTTACTGTCTCTCCTTCCCTCAACGGACAAAGTAATCTGCTCAGTCTGTCGTAACTAGATTTCTGGATATTATGCTTCTTAACCAGTTGAGTATTGATGGTTTTATTGTTTTTAGGTTTAAGCTTCAATAAACTGGAAGTGCTAGGTAGTGTTGTTCTAGTTTGCCTGGAAAGTAGTCTTTGAGCAGGTGATCCAAGAATATCGTCATGAGGTATTTTTCTGTGATTAAGCAAATTCAAGAACACATCGGTATCATCACACTTTGACCTTTTAGGTAAGTGCTTTGCACTCTGTACTGCACGTTCAGCTAGTCCATTTGACTGAGGATATTCAGGACTGCTAGTGACATGTACAAAGTCCCATTATTTTTCAAATTTCTGAAACAACTGGCTAGTAAATTGAGTACCATTGTCAGCAAGAAATTTGTGTGGACTACCATGAACTGAGAAATGACGTTTCAACTTAGTAATAACAGCAGTGGATGTTAGGTTAGGTAGTAGATCAATCCCAAACTAATTTGAATAATAGTCTACCAAAACCAAGTAGTGTTGATTGTTCTACTCAAAGATATTAGCTGCAACTGTTGACCAAGGTAGTTCAGGAACTGAACTTAGCTGAAGTGGTTCTGTTTGTGGTCTAGAACTATTGCATACTGAACAAGAAGAAAATACTTTATCAATGTCTTTTGGTTATGAAGGACAAAATACTAATTCTCTCACTCATCTCTTAGTGGATGCAGATCCTGAGTGACCACAATGCAAAATCTGGATATATTCTTGTTGTAAGAAAGCAGGAACAACAATTTTAGGACCTTTGAAAAGCATGCCATCTTCCATCAACAATTCATCTCTGTAAGGAAAATAGGTTTGCACTTTAGGTGGTACACTAGATTGCTTTGACAGCCATCAAGTCTAGTGGTAGAAAAATTACGCATTGACATCACAGCAAAGTCAAATTTATCTGCGTCAAGCTGTTCTGTCATATTTCTGGGCAATCTAGGTATCAGCCAGATAGAGCAATTTGCCTTTCATATAGACCATTTTGAAACTGCACTTTTGCAATCTGAGCATCATTCTTTGTAATCTCATTGGAGCGGAATGCATAGGCTTCTTTAAAATAGTAACTAGAGGTTGGTGGTCAGTTTCAGTCTGAATAGCTCGACCATAAATATAATCATGAAACTTAGAACATGCAAATACTATTGCCAAAAGCTCCTTCTCAATCTGAGCATACTGCATCTCAGTTTGGGTTAGTGTTCTAGATGCATAGGCTACTGGTCTGCACTCTTGAACTATAACTGCACCAAGACCAAGTTTTGAAGCATCACAGGAAAGAGTAACTGGTTTGTTCACATTATAGTATCTTAAGATAGGTGGGGTAGCAATTTTCTGCTTAAGGTCTTAATATGCCTTTCCAGCCATGACTATGCAACATTTTTACGTGTTAGCTCTCTTAAAGTTGCTGTCAACTCACTGAAGTCTGATATAAACTTGCCTAGATATTTGACTATGCCTAGAAAATGTAGAGCTTGTACATTATCTGGTGCTGACATATCAAGAATAGCTGCTTGCTTGGTTGGGTCTGGTATCAAGCCTGTACTCTTGAACAAATGACCTATGTGTATAACTTCTGGAAGTCTGAATTTGCACTTCAGAGGATTTAGCTTCAAGTTTACTTCATTTGCACTTTCTAGAATTTAATTGAGGTTTTTGTCATACTCTGCTTCACCATTGCCTCCAACCAATAAATCATCTACTATTATGGTGCAAGGATAACCCGAAAAAATTTGCTGCATTGCACGCTGAAAGACTTCACTTGCAGAATTTATTCCAAATGGCATTCTTAGGAATCTGTATCTGCCAAACGGTATACCAAAAGTAGTTAGAAATGAAGATTTATGATCAAGCATCACTTGCCAAAATGAACTCTTTGCATTCAAGACAGAGAAAACAGTGGCATTCGGTATTAAGGCTGCGACCTCTTCGATTGTGCGCATTGGATGATACTGTCTTTCTAATGTTTTGTTCAGATGTCTAGGGATAATACATGTTCTAATTTCATCCGAGCCTTTTTTTTTGAGCTGCTACCATGGCCTACACCCATTCAGTTGGTTCTGTGACTAGACAAATCACACCTTGTTGCGCCATTTTATCCAACTGAGTCTTAACTTTATCCTACATAGCTATTGTAACTCTTCTTGCTGGTCTGACTATGTGAGTGACCTCTGGGTCTAACATTCATGGAATACACAACTGGAAGTTTGCCTAACTTTTCATCGAAAACATCAGCATACTCTGAGAAAATGGCTTCAGAAAAATTAAAACTTAGAAATGCACTTACATGATGGACTTCTTTAGCAAAAGAAAGCACATTTATTCTTAAACTATCTTTGAGACCCAATAAAGATTGCAATGGTCTTTGGACTACATAGAATAACAAGTTGTTAACAGTTCTCGGCAAAATAACATGAAAGCATCACTGAACCTTCAGTTTGAATTTTTTCACTTCCATAAGCAATCAAGTCTCGCGCTACTGGCTGCACTGAGTTGTTCATTAGTTCTCACTTTAGCAAATGTGTCTGCTGATATAACATTACACTTTGAGCCAGTGTCTATGTTAAGCTCTGTGGATTTTCCATTAATCCAGACAGTACAAAACACTTTAATTCTTGTTAAAAATTCACTGCATGAACTCTTTCATCAAGCACTGATACACCATCTACATAGAAAGCTGTCTGCTTCGGCTCTACTTGATCAACTTGCTTAGGTTAGTACTAGGCTAACTGCCCTTGTGAGCCATTTTAAACACCTTAGCGATTAGGCCACCCTCGCAATCCACTAGGCCACCCTCCTTTACAACTGTGTGAGGCCTACTTGCTTTACAAAATGTTTGGAACTGGTTTAATTTTTTACACTTGTAACATTGCTGACCAAATGCTAAGCACTTCTCTCTTTTAGACTCATGATTTGCACCACAATTGCGACAGTTAACAATAAAGCTGGACTTGGGTTTTGCTAATTCATGCCTGTACTGCACTGAGCTGGAGCAAACTCCTTTTTTAGAACTTATTGAAAAGCTACGTCTTCCTGGGAAACCTCATAGCTGCTATGTGCTTGTGCCGGCTTTTGTTTGCCACATGTTGCATTCTACCTGCATTTGCTCTGGAGCCAACTGAAGCCATGCTCTTGTCACTTGCAAGCATACTTGTGTGTTTTTCTGTCACCTCATGGATTTGACAAACATTAAATCATGGTCACAAAGTAAAATCTTTCTCACAGCAGCACTGTTAATACCGCACACAAGCCTGTCCTTTATCAGCTCATCTTTTAATTCACCAAAACAACATGTCTTAGCTTTGTTTTTCAGGTCACTTATATAACCTGCAAATGTTTCCCATGGTTTCTGATCTCACATGTAAAACAAATGCCTCTCTAATGTAATATATGCCTGGGGTTACACATTTCTCTGAACTTGCGCTTCAAACACTCTGGGTCTTCTCTTGATTCAACTTGTAAAACAATATGATTATCACATTCTCCTTCGTATACTGCAGGTGCATATAGAAATGAACGCTCTCTTTCTATGGCCTCTGACCCAGCTAGCTTTTAGCAAAATGAATACCCTGGTCCATGCATCTCTATCTGCATAAATTGTTTGTATAAAAATATCATACTCTTGCTCAAATATTCTTCAATTATCTGCAATATTCTGATCAAATACAAGTAGTAGGGCTTTCAAAATCCATCTGCTATATTAACACACACTAGTAAATGGTTTTGCAAATAAGCACATATGCCAGAAACTTATGCCAATATTTGTAACTTTGTCTAGTGCCTTTGTGCTTTTGAAGTTATACCTTTTGGGTTTTTTGAAATAATGTTAATGAACAAACTCGTAGTACTGTTGAATAATTGGTCTTTGTGAAATAAACTTCTTGGTTGCTTTAACAGTCTTGTGATATTGTTTTGCAATGCTAAAGTCATTTATCATCATTTTAAGAAATATCTCAAACAACTTTACAACGTGAGTGAAATAAACTCTTGGGCACTGTAATACTCTTGTAATATCATTTTACAATATGTCACCTGTTATTAGTGTAAGAAACTTATCAAATAACTGCACAATGCGAGTAAACTGGACCGCTCTTGCCCAAAACTCATTAACATTTCAAAGTAGCTGCACTTTGCGAATAACTGCATACAGCACTCTGAAATGTTCCCAAAATGGCAGTACCTTGCTAGGCAACTCTACACAGTGCAAGAAACACTCTGTAATGGCGACACTTTGCGAATAGACACACCCAGCACAAGAAACATTTTGAAATGGCAAATAGTTGCATTTTTACACGATAAACTCCTTAAAATACATGCACACTAATAAGCACAAACTGTAAGCACTTTTACACACTTTGAGATATTTCAAATAACTTTAGTTATGAGGAAAACCAACATCTGCTGAATACGAAAACCACCAAAGAGAAAAACAGGAACTAGGTGCACTCAAGTTTATTCTGGTACCTCGGCTTCCACAGCCTTCAAAGGAATAACCTTTACACAGCAAATGCATCTTTTTATATACAAAATTCCTTACTTAATTAATTGAATAATTATGCAATTACATCATTCACAGTGTTTCAGAAAAAAGGGACCATACACTAAAATACTGATGCATAGACAAAAGGGAATATTTATACAAAGACAAAGTGTATTATAATACATAAAACCAAAGTTTTAAATAAATACCAATGCCCCAGATCTCAAATATCATTTCTAAATTTAAACCTTTTGGTTTTAAAGTACCAAAATTTAAAATGAACATACTTTCCAGTTTTAACAGCTTCTGTAAAAAATTCCCAGTATTATAAGTATCAGGTCTAGCCAATGCACAAAAGAACAAGGAATCCAACTCCCCATTATGTGAATTGTTGAAATGCTCAGAAACTGGGCTTTCCATCCTGCCATTTCTAATATCACCCATGTGTTCCATAATCCTTAGCTTTAACTGACGTTTAGTTTGCCCTATATAATATTTGGGTGAAGTACACCCACAACCAACTAAGTAAACCACCCCACAAGATTTACAATTAAATGTATCCAAAGCTTGATATTTTATGCCATTTATGCAACTACCTGTCAAATTCATGACTTTTGAACAAATTCTACATTTACCACACTTGAACATACCTTTATGGGATGAAATCCCATTCTGCATGTTCACCCTAACTTTTGATTTAAATTTCAACTTTTCTTTTAGATTAGCATACCTACCATATGAAAAACATACTCTATTGGGAAATAAATGACCTATTTCGTCATTCTGACAAACAATCGGCCAAAGAAAATCTACTATGTCCTTCAAAATGGGAGAGAATAACGAATACTTATTAACTAAAAAAATTCTACTCTCATCATTCAAAAGGAATTTATTCACCCTATTGTCATAAGTTTTATGCATATACACTTTGTCTTTGTATAAATATTCCCTTTTGTCTATGCATCAGTATTTTAGTGTATGGTCCCTTTTTTCTGAAACACTGTGAATGATGTAATTGCATAATTATTCAATTAATTAAGTAAGGAATTTTGTATATAAAAAGATGCATTTTCTGTGTAAAGGTTATTCCTTTGAAGGCTGTGGAAGCCGAGGTACCAGAATAAACTTGAGTGCATCTAGTTCCTGTTTTTAACTTTAGTTATGCCCTTGATACAATACGAAGTCATAGTTATGCCGAAACATACCACTTTGCTAAAACACATATAGTCGCTTGCTTTGTTTTTGCTTAATGTGCCCTTTTTGCCCTTATTGTATTCATTTTGCTCATTTAAGCCCTTTTCATGCCCAATGTACTTTTCTTGTGCTCGTTTTACTCTAAAGATGCCCAGTTTTGCTTTAAACACACTCGTTTTATATTAAACATGCTTGTTTTATCTTTAAACATGCTTATTTTGCTTTACTGTTAATTGTTTCTTCAGATACCTTTATTTTAAACATTTATTTTCAGCCAACAAACTTTTCACGCCTTCCTCTTGCACAGTAATGCGGTCTGTGCCCTTGTAATGCCCAGTTTTGTCTCCTCCGTCAGGTAAACAGTTTATGCTACTTCTCATTATCTTTGATTCTTTTCTGGCTCTTTTTCTGCTCATTTCTCTTTGTTTTACCTGCACTGTTGTCTCTACACCTCATGGCTCTGGATCTTATTCTCTTCGAGCCTGGTTCTGACACCATGTCACCTTCCTACTTTGGACACAATAGAAGCGTCTTCATGGGTTCTGTTCAAGCAGCTTTATTTTATACAGACACATCACTATAGAAGTTTACTGACTTAACCTATGCGCAGACTAACAACTATGATCATGCATGTTCACACTCTGGCTGCTGTTACAAAATGGCACTAGGAGTGCACGTGTCTGGAATTTATACGTGCACGTACAGCCTTGACATGCTTCTTAAAGATACAGCACACTGCACTTGCATTCTGATCTACATCCCCCGACTACAGTATGCTGTATCTTTCACTCTTGTCAGATCCCCTCAAAATACCATGTAACATAAACTGCTCTTAAATCCATGTTCTAATTCCTTCACCTTTCTCCAAGAAATGAACATCACCGTTTCACTCTGAAAAGGGTACTCTGGCTACCATTGACTTCATGTGTTTCATTTCCTGTTTTAGCAGATGCTGTGTTAATAGTTCAGGCCCCTCATGCATAACTAACTCAAGCCTAAAAAAATGCATGCACATGTGACTTGAGGTTTGCAATTTCAAGTAACAACAGATATTCTACTAAGGCACCTGGCTGTTCAGAAGATGTGGAGTAATTCTGGAATACAAATTTTTAAGTTGTTATTGAGTGCCTACATGAGCTAAGTCTAAAGAGCTCAATGAAAAATGTGTTTTCCTTCCTTCTCACAAGATGGCTTTAGATCACAACTAAATTTAATATCCAAAACTACTGTTGGGGCTCTTAATTTGTCCATTTCCAACCTCAGCAGTGTAATTCCTCCTCTGTGATTTGGTTCAATATCATATATGTACTACCTTTGCTTTCACCTTAGGAAGATAAGTCGCCTTACAAAAAGCATTTTCTGACTATTAGTGATAAAAGTAATGCATTTGCCACACGTTTTCCTCAGCATTCTTCATGTAATTCTGTCTATTCAAACCTGCATCCACTATCACTTCCTCCCCCTCGGTAATGTTTCCACCTGGCACCACTAGGCTTTGGCTGCTAGCAAAAGCTGTTGCCTCCCCCATAGTGCCTTTTTAGGCAAGGTTTGAAAATCAAAACTGTCAATGTGAAAATTGCCAGTCATAACAAAATAAGGGTTATGCTGCCAAACACTAGGACCATAAACTAAAAACTGCACACCCTGGAAACACTCCTATCACTGGAGGATGTAGATGTCTGCGCAGTTACAGGAACCTCGTTTAAGGCCTCAGAGGGTACCTTGGCCTTGCAAGGCTACAATGCCTTCCACATCTTCAGGCTGCAAAATTGAGAACCAAAGGAGGTGGTGTTTCTATCTGTATTAGAAGTAAATTCACCTCCTGCCTAGCTAGACAGGACAACTCCATAGAGTTACTCCAAGTTCAGATACTGTGGATAAGACGCACATTCAAGTCATAGCTAGTTATAGATCCACCTCAATGAATCATGATGTGCACAAGGCCTACTTGGCCAAACTGGAGTCAGTCCAAATATTGCCAAACACTCTGGTCATGGAGGATTTCAATTATCCCACCATCAACTGGAAAACTACTCTAGCCCAAACTCACTAGTGCAACAGTTCCTTGACTTTTCTAACTCAAATGCCCTGGAACAAATTGTTCAAACCCCAACAAGAGGAACAAGCATACTAGCTCTGGTTTTCACTAGCATGACAAGCAGATGCACAACCACAACTGTTGGACCCTCATTAGTTAAATCTGACCACAAGTCAGTCGCCTTCAAACTTGCACTAACATGAGAACTCAGAAAGGGCAAAGTCAGAGTAAAAAACTACACCAAGGCAAACTATACCCTCCTAGGAGAAGGTTTAAAAGCATTCCAAGCTCCACCCCCAGCTGGAAGTGGTAACTACACCAAAGCTTACACTAAACACCTGTATAATCACATGCATAAGTGTGTAGACTTGGTTATTCCGGAGAGAATCAAAGCCAGAGCCCAAAGGAAAACCAAGCCACCCTGGTGGACAACCAGCATCAACAAACATAAACGGTTGCTGTCTAAGCAAACTAAGGCGAGGTCCCAACAATGGAAAAGCACCCTCCTCAGTCTCAACAGACAAATAAGACAACATGTCAGTGTCAAATCATCTAAGAGTAACTTTGAAAAAAACTTAGCAATCACAGCTAAGGATAACCATAAGGACTTTTACAGCTATGTACACAGCCTAAAAGGAAGGACCCAAGCATATGTAGAGATAGCAAACCTGCTGGTGGACAGATTTGCTAAAAATATCCCCTCCAGACTTATCACAAACCATGCCCCACCCACCCTAATATCCAAAGAGCAGGTCAGTAAAGCCTTGTCTAAAGCAAAAAACACAGTCTCTATAAGTCCAGATGGCATCACAGGCTGTCTTTAAACAAACTAAAACATGAAATAGTACCACCATTAAGTACCTTTTTCAATCATAGCCTAACCACAGGCTTTGTTCCTGCAGAAAGGAGAACAGCAACAGTTATTCCCCTCCACAGTGGTGACTTAGTAACAGACCTAGGGAATTATAGACCCATACGTCTCACCAGCCTCATCTGTAAGGCCATGGAACATATCATCATGGACCTCAGAAATAAAGACATAGGTGACCTCCAAGCCCTTGATCTAACCCAATTCAGCTTTGTCAAGGGAAGATCCTGCTTGTTAAACCTGGTGGATTTCTTCAAAAATGTGACTAGGGCCATTGATGAGGGCAAATCTGTGCACACAGCATACCTTGACTTGGCCAAGGCCTTTGAGACAATCCCACACTTAGGCATTGCCATTAACCTTAGCAAACTGAATGTAAGCCCCTTTGTTGTAGGATGAATTGTCAACTGGCTCACAAATCAGTCACATACTATCAAAGTGGGTGACTCCACATCAGCCAGCAGACCTGTCACCAGCAAGGTTGCATAAGGGTCAGTGCTGGGCCCCCTGCTGTTTGGTATATACGTCTCAGAAGTTCAGGACAAAACTAAAGGGCTGTGGCTGACCAAGTATGTGAACAACTGCAAACTGGGTGCGATTACTGAATCCCCAAATGATGTCAGTATACTTCAGGAGGATCTTACTCAGACCAATGACTGGTGTCTTAGTTACGGTCTCAAACTAAATGCAAAGACATGCATCATCATTCCCTTCAGTAAAAACAATGTCCCTTCACACTATCAAATTAACAACAATACCCTATGTACCTACAAAGTGGTTAGAGACCTGGGATCACAAGAAGATGGTGGCCTTAAATTTGACCATGGTGTGCCTACTATAGTAAGGAAGGCTTTCTGTGTAGCACACTTGATTAGCAAAGGCATCTCCTCTACAGCAAAGGAGATTATAACCCCTCTATATTCATCACTAATCAGGACCATAATTGAGTATAATGCCCCTTTTCGCATATACCATACAAAGGACCTGCAGCAACTGGAAAGACCTCAGAGGTTTCTGACAAAGAAGATCAAGGACTCCAGCACATGCCTTACACAGACTAGCTGAAGTCCCTATCACAATACTGAGTATTGTATAGAATTCTTATGGGAGACTTATGTTTGGCTTATAGAGTAAGCTTCAACCCAAACCTAATGACTTTGCTGCACACCCATAAATCAAACAGGACTACAGCCACCCATTCCAGGGACCTAAATATGGCCTGTGACTTGAATGGGACATGCTGGAGAGAGAAATTTGTCTCCCAGCAGCTGCCACATGATTGGAATAGGCTGCCAGTTTATGTGGAGCAGAGCACCTCTATGACACATTTCAAAAGGAACCTGGACAAGTGGATGGGGCCCTGTAAATTCTTACCAGGAATGGTGCCCACAACCCTCCTGAACATGGGCAGTTATTACTAAATGCAATCCTGGGTATTGACTAGAGGGTCATTAGTATTACATTGGGATGAAATGGCTAGGCATGAAGTGACCTCCTGGTCGATAGCCTAGTAACCTCCTATGAGCCTGTGCTGTAGGCATCATCACCATATCTCCAAAGCTGGGGAGTTGGGTTGAGGCATTCTTATTTATTTTTCTTATCCCATCAGAGTACTGTAGAATTATTGTGTTTGATCAAGCCACTGCCTGGATAAATACATTGCTAGTTTTGTAAGTAGTACTATGGCTGCTGAAAACTCCATCATTCTCTTCTTTTATTTTCCCCATCTCCATTTGTTCCTTTGTAAAAGTTGATTGGTTGTACTACAAGTGCCAGTTTGTGACAATTTTTGGTACAACTATTTTCTTTTCTTTTTATTAACTCTCTCGCAATGTACTTCTCCTGGTTGCATAATCTAATTTGCAGATGATTTTATCATCTCAACACAACAAACAAAAGTTTGGAGGTATAGAATCTATTGACCTTCAAGCTAAACCTAGAGTGCCTCACAGATGCATCCTTGGATCACTATTTTATTTGCTTATTTCAGCATGTTTTTTTCTTCATTCAGAGAATCTATAAACTTGAAGAAATATATCTGCCATCTTCCTAATGGCAAGATCCCTATTTTTTACAGGAATGGCTTAAGACAGCCTGCAAGCATCAGCTAATGTTAACTGCATAGTAAAAACAAAGCACTGTTAGTGCACATTAACAGAGGAGGTGTATCTTCCCCTTTCCCATGTCCTACACACTTAGTAGACTCCTCTTCATCACATTACCAGTAAACACTCTGTTAACTTCTCTGTGGCATTAGTCTGCTTACTAACAAGCTGTCTTGCCTTTGATATATGTTGTTTTGGTACCTCCTCATTGGACATCTATTTTATTGATTATGGAGTATTTGTTCATGCAGCTAATAAGAATTCCACATTTCATTGATTCATATTATATATAACTGAAACCTGTCATTCAAGTTTGGACACTTTTGTGGTCACTACATCTGCAGTTAATTCATCTGTTTCAAATAGAAGGTATCACACCTGCCTACCTGTGAAATATATATGTATATCAGGTCCTCTACCCTAGGGTCCTCCCTTATTCCCTGCAGCTAATGCTTTGTAATAAAATATAATGGTCCTCTTTCTGATGATATTTCCTTTTTCAGAGGAATGTGGTCACACTTGGGTAGCTAAATATTTGCAGGACTCCATTCTGAGTGAACTTACGTTCAGATGTGAATTGCATTGTAGAAAGCAAGTTTGACGCTGCAAATTAATTTTAATCAGACAATTCTCAAAGGCCTTGTCCCAAATTGTTGCTAGACTAGTAACTCAGAATGTCACCTTTCATTCTCCATCACAAAGGATTGACTCGTTGTTATGTTTCCTTACATGCCTTATACGTGCACTATTTTCCCCACGTGCCTAACCAAAAGCCTGTGGTATTTGTCTCCTCTTAGTTAAAGCACTGTTTTACCAGTTAGCTTTTCTATGTATAGCCTTGTTTTTGAGCATCTGTATTTCTGTTCTCTGCTATACTCTGTGTATGTTGCTTTGAAATAATAAACTGTATTGAGTGACACACCCAGTTATATTTATGTGCCTGTAGGTGTATGCCCCATATTGTATTCTGACAGAACCTTTATAAATGGATTCCCAGTGCTGTTTATTTACAAAAGCTCAGTAGAACAGTATTGAGAATTCCAATGTATGAACATTTTTCCTCTAATTATTAGTATCTTTTATTTCCAGAATGCTAAAGAACTAGGATGTCAGAGAACATGCAAATGTGAATGAATACAGCTCCATTTATTCATATTGACTTTAAATACCTCAGTGAAACTGAAATACACTCAACTATAATGAGTGACTTTTTGAAGCAAGCTGTGTGAAGCATCACTTTAGATGTGAATGAAAATGGAATACTGATTGTGAAGTGGACTTTTGAGAAGTTAATTGATCTCTTAAATTGAACATAGATGTGTATGAGGTGCATCAGTAAGTTTGTATGAGTGTGACATGAGTGATTAGATTTGATTAGATTTGGAATACTATTCAGGATTTGATACAGGTTTTGACTTCTCCCATGACCATTTTTTTGGATAAAATGGAAAATCAGAGACTCGATGAGCAACGTGTTCTTAGTATTATAGGAAAATACATTATAGGCAGACTCCAGCGAGGAAGAAAGGAAAGGCGGAGGTTAGAAAGTCTAACCTGGTAACATCCATTTTCTGAAGGATTTGAATCCTGAAACTCAAATGTATGTCATTGCTTGGTGACTTCAGTCTTCAGATCATCCCAGTGATTTGCCAGAAAACCACAAATTTTATGAGGAACACACCAACAATATAAGGCAAAAATCTGAATAGTTGAGATGTATGTATAAGTAATGTTTACTATTGGGTTTTACATGGGACTCTTTTTGTTTGTTTTTCTAGTTTCTATAGTATTTTATGAAACAGGTACACACACATTTGTTACTATCACTAAGGGGCGTGGTGAATACATGGATAGGAGTGTGATCTTACAAGTAGTCAGACAGACTGCACTATCATTACTTGCTTATAAGATATACAGAGTCCCTGTTGATCTGTACTCTTTCAATGTAAGGGCCTCAAGCTGAAAAAAATGGAAGCTTGGATTAGGATTCCCCCATCTCCCATTTACATGCTTTGTCACCTGGAATAATCCCTTAACTTTCCCTTATGCAACCCGGGTAAAAGGAACTTGAATGTCCCAGTGGGTCTACTCAGGTACCAACATAGTTACAAAAATGTTGGTACCTTCTACAAGCTTTTCTGCAAACTGTTTAAAAACATTGATAATCTCAAGCATATCTGCATACTTTGTTAGGCGATAAACAGCTGTCAGCTAATTTTTCAGTTAAGAATGCTGTATATTTTGGGGCACTGCCTTAAAACATATGGATTATATACGGTACGTTATCTGACATTCCTGAAAAATGCAAACTGGTGAAAATTGCAGTTGTCACTTTATGTCTTTAGCAGACTTCTAGAACTTCCTCTCTGCTCTTCCGTGAGATACCACCTTTTTCCCCTCTCTCATAGAGTTCTGCCTTATTCCTGCATAAATAACAATGCTACATACAACAATGATGCAGCATTGTAGTAAAATTCTTCTTCTCTTGCCTACTTAATAACTGACCTAAAATAGTTTCAGTTTGGATGGCATAAGGTCTTGCAAAGCACCAGTACTGCTAAAGAAATAACTATCATGGAAATTCATTAAATTCCTACCACGGGCTGTATGGCCCTTCTAACATGATGTGCCTATTTGCAATTCAGAAATATGCTAGAAGTGATGAGGTAAGACCTCATTATCAGTTAATTTGCATGATTTCTAAAATGCAGTTACTTCTGCGATGGCAGATATTCGCAGATCGGTATATCACAGTAGTAGCCTGCTGCTTGTGTAGGTGACATCCCCTCTCAAGTCTCACACACAAACGCACGCATGCACAAAAACATGAACTCACACATTCATAGGTTCATACGGGCATTTATAAGCCTAGCCAGAGTATGTTTGGCTTTCGCCACCCATTTTAAATTAATTTTGCTATGCCCTTTTTCGAGGTTAGTATACTGTGCCTCTGTCTAACAGTGACACAGAAGTGATACCCGGGGTAAACCTACGATCTCCCATCCACTCATCAAGATTCCTCTTGAAGAGAGTCAATGAGGGACTCTGCCTAACCTGGACTGGGATTTTATTCCAGAGTGAAGGGAGCCTCTGGGTTATGAATCTGTCCCTCCAGCATGTCCTATTTATTTCAGTGCTGAGGTTCAAGTCTCTTGAGAGTGTAGCTCGATGGGATTTGGATTTTTTGAGGTGCAGCATGTCCCTTAATTCTGGGTTGGACATGGCTTTATACGTCAGGCACAGGTCGCCTCTGAGCAGGCAGTATGCCACTGAGTAGAGCTGGAGTTTCTTTAACCGGGCAGCATATGGTATCTGTTTGAGCCCTTTGATCCTCTTGGTGAGGTACTTTTGGGGTCTTTCCAGTTGCTGCAGGTGTTTGGTAAGGTACATCCCAAAAGGGGCATTGTACTCAATTATGGGCCTTATGAGGGAAAAGTAAAGAGGCACGATGACCTCCCCTAATCTAGATGTGAATCCCTTCATGATTAGGTGGGTTATATAAAATGTTTTTCTAACCACTTTGGCCACGTGGTTGTCAAATGAGAGACTGCTATCAACTTGGGTCTCCAGGTCCCTAATTACTTCTTCTGTACTTAATGGAGTACCACCTATGTGGTAATTTGTGGGCACTTTGTTTTTGCCAAAGGGGATGACTATACACTTTTTGGCGTTTAGCTCAGTCCCTGTACCTGTCCATACCCTATCTACCCTGTTATGGTTTCTCCCAGACCCATAATACTGTAGTGATATTATGGCATGTTTGTATTAGGCCCTCGTGGTCTAGTGTATTCCCCCCACCCTTATCACTTTTATGATGTTGATGCCATTACAGCACTTTAAAGAGCCAGCCGTGGTAGTCTAATGGTTCTCTCCAACCCCCACTCACCCTTATGATGTTTGTGCAGTTACAGAGCTTTGCTTTATTCCTGGTGTCAAGTGATTCCCACCACCCCAGTCCCTGTACTATTAATACCATTGGTGTCATTATGGCACTTTAGAGTGTGTACTGTGGTTCCCTCTCTGATACCCATTATGCTGTTTTGTGCCTTAGGTCATTTTATGGAGTTTTCTCTGGTGTCTGGTGTATCATACACCACCGGTCTCTGTTGTAACATTGGTGCCATTATGGTATTTTGAGAAGTATTCCCTGGTGCCTATTCTATCCCCCACCTCCCAATTCCCTTAGTAATGTTGCTGCTATTACAGCACTTATTCCTTGGTGGTCTTGTCTCTTCTTCTCCCCCCTGACCCCCATAGTAATTAATGTTGGTGCCAGTATGGCACTTTTTGGAGTATTTCCTGATGTTTAGTGTATCCCTCAACCCCTAGTCTCCATAGTAATAGTGCTTCCATTGTAGCACTTATTCCCTAGTGGTCTAGTGTATTGTTGGTGCCAGTGTAGCACACTTAGGTAAACTGGCAGGCAACCAGGAAAGGTTAGCATAGAAGCATGGAATACTAATAATTGTAGCATTCCATAACTTCAGTCAAATAAACTATTGCAGAAAAAGGCTGGCTTTCATGATTGAATTGCAATGCTAATCTATGTTAGTTCCATTAAAGTAATATTTATGTTGATATGCCTGACTTTGACTGTGTCATCTTTGCAACAAAAGAAACCCACATCTGTTCTACAGCTTTCAAAAGAAAGCACCATTGAAGCCCCGGAAGTATATTATCTTTTTTTTTCCATTTAATTTAACATTTTAATTTCATAAGGCAGTTTCTTAATTTATGATAATTAAATAATGTCTTAAAAATAATCACTGGCTGACTTCTTGTTTTCAGGCAAACGTTTATCCATTCACACTGCTGCTAAATGATGTTTTCAGCATCATTTACTCTCTATGCATCTTCCTTTAGCATAAACATGTTAAATGACTTTGATACATACTTTTACAGCTCCGCATGGCTGCACACTCTAAATACAGTTGGTCTGAGGATATTTATCCTTTTCTTTCACTCTATAGATATTACCCTGATGCTCTTTGTTTTCCTGTGCTGAATCAAATTATTTTATTTGATAATGAAGGCATACCATTGTCTATATCTGTTGAAGAAAGTAGTTTGCACAAAATCTGTACTTGCATGAGGCATATAGTCAGTCTGGGTTTTCTTATATACTGTATGAGATAATAAACTGACCATACCACTAAAACAGACTTAGGCATAGTGACACATTGATTAAGATTTGTGTTTTGCAGCTGTTAGTCAGGTGTTCAGTCCTGTCTTCTGTTTACTGCCTGTGTAGAATTTAAACTTTATCCTGTGTCTGTATGGGGTTCTTCATTTATTCCAGTGCCCTTCCATCTCATATAATTATGCTGACTGATCTCCTTATCTATAACTATCCATTGACCCTTGCTTTTCTGATTTGTTGTTGTGATCTGGGATGAGTGAACCAGTTCAATTACCTGTTAACAAACAAAGAAATAAATGAGCTAAATTAAAATTAGCTATCATACTTTCACTGTATGGAAACAAATGATTGAATGTTATACCTCCAGTTTCCCTTCAGCTGACTGTCCTCAGTGTAAACCCAATGTCACATTTGCTATTCATTTTACAAACCTGATTTGGATTTATATTCATGTGTGTGTTTGTGTACATTCATGAGTTCCATTCATTCAATGAGGGGTATGGGATGAGTAGGAGGGGGATGATAAGTTCCTTTGATCTACAAGATATACCCCTGGTTTTTAGTCTGGTTATATAAAAGGACATCCTAACAACAACTGTAATATGGTGGTCAAAGGATTGTTCATTGTCAATGATAGTGCCCATGTCTCTAATAATGAAGACCATTTTAGGAGAGTGTTTCTTATGTGATAGAGGCATGGATACCCAGGCTTGTTAAATGGCATAATGCTGGATTTCTTTCCATTTACTTTGAGGCCGTGGTCTAAGTACCACTTATTAATGCCTGTTAGCTCCTCCTGGAGAATCCAGTAGTCAGCTGTAGTGTTTATGATAGTTCTGAGTTTGCAGGCATCATCAAACATTCTTATCCATGGGCCCTTGGTGTTGACCTTGACATTAGAGAATTAGATACCAAAGAGGTAAGGGCCTTGTGCAGATTCCTATGGTACATAGTTGGTATCTGCTCTTTTGGCTGAGAGTGTGCCTCCGACACTAACAGACTAGATTCTGTTGGTGAGCCAGTTTGCTACCCAGTAGGTAACATAGGGGGTTACATTTATTTTGATTTTCTTGTCAATCATGCCATAGTGTGGAATAGCTTAAAAGGCTTTGGAGATGTCCTGGTGTACAATGTGATTTGATTTGCCTGAGTCCAATGCCTCTATGACTTGTTTAAAAAATACAGCAGGTTTAGGAGGCAGGATCTGCCTTTAATGAACACAAACTAGTTTGGGTTAAGGCTTCAAAGGCTGCTTGTGTCTTTAGAAGAACCACAATGATGCTCAAACCACAGCAAAACACTTTATTTACTTACACCTCTAGCATCTTGTTTTAATATGAACCTTCAAGGGACTACAAATCATTTTAAAAATAAGTCCTTATTTATAACAATAATAATTTCCCACCAAAACCTAAGCACGTTAAAAAGTGAAAAAAATAATGGAACAATTAAGTTAATAAAAATAAATAATTAACTCATCTAATAAATAAAAAACAGGTTTTCATTTATACTTGCTGTGAAGATAGATGAAGGCTGCCAGCCTAGCCAGATAGAATTTTGTAGATCATTCTGTCATTTGTAAATATTAATATAAGCCACAGACTTGTTCTCTTAAATGGAAGAAAATGCTGTTACATGTGGAACTGCAAAAATGTAACAACAGTGCACTCTGCTGTAGGAAGGCTGATAAGTCAAGCATTTTGTAATTGTTTGATGTCAAAACGTGGAGCCGAGATGTCTAAATGAAGGAATTCTTCCTGTGTTTTGAGACCAGAGTTAATGGCCAGAATTTACATGTATAATTTCTTGTATTGCTCTGGCTTCCTGACCAGCTGCAATTTCAAAAGGGCTATTAACCTCTGAGTTTCTGTTAGCCTGGGAAAACAAAAAATGATTAAGAATGATGTAATATGAAGCAGAACTATGTTATCAATTTAAAGAGATAGAATCAGAGAGCATTTTGCATTTGTCTTGAGAACATCCAGTACCACCAGCACTGCTTTGCTCTGTATGTAAGTTTATTTTAGAACTGTGTTTGCTCTTAGATATAGCTAAGAAATAGGACAAGTAGACTTTGTTTTTCTGTATTGATTTCAGAACTATTCTACTGTATTATTTTAAGCATTTTCCTGTGATCTCTGAACTCTTGAGTAGTATTGTGTAGTAAGAAGTGTTGTCTTGTGTTTTTATTTTTTATTTTGAAATATTTTAAAACCTTTCAACGGTGGCTGTTTTGTGTAGAGATAATTTAAGCTCTAGAGTACATTGCATGTATATAGTGATACTGTCCAAGTCACTAAAATAACCTTTGCCATTCAGTCACATTTACCATTTGGATAATAATATTGCAGAGTAATAACTGGACACCCTTTGTTAAGGGCCTTTTTAGTAGCTGATAAATATTAGTGGGTGGTGGCAGTGATTTCTACCGTATAGTCTGTGTAAAAGGGGCACAGCTAGAGAGCCTGTGCTAGCCTTCCACAGGAATGTCTGTGTGTTTGTATACAACTCATATCCCAAAGTGCATGTGTGGGTGTGTGTGTCAGCTACTTGGGCAGGGACACGAAGCACTGGTTGGTCAGAGAGGGCACTGGATGTTTTAACTTGACCACTAGGCTGAGATCTGGACCCTATACCTGTGCCAGTGGGGAATCTTATTGGGGATTTGGAGAGAAAGGGAGAAACCAGCCCCAGACTGACTGTGATCTCTGTGTGCTGTTAAGGGAAATTGTACTTTACTGTGTGTGTATTTGTTATCCTCCCCTGTGTGGACACCTCTCACTGGTGTTAGTGGTGATGATTGAGGCTCCTTGATTGCTGTGCCAGTGCACGGGTGTCACATATTAATTGGTTTCAGTGGTGGGATGTCCACACCACATATTAATTGCTTGGCAAATACTAATTGGCTTGTAGTGTGAATTCCAGTAGCTTGTGTACAGTGGTCTCTGAAAGTGTTTTTGTACTCTATATCAGCCACGCAGTGAATACTCAGAGTTCAGATCACAATTGTTTTATTTCTTTTGTTAAGTTAGTCAGGAAGAGCGGGCAAGCATGTCAGCAGAGGAGTACGGAAAGCTGACAACAACCCAGCTGGCTGAGATGTGCCAGGCAAGGGGACTGGTGCATGGAAACCTGACTAAGGCAGACATGATTGCAGCTTTGGTCACAGCTACATCAGAAAACAGCAACTAGGAGGACGATCAAACTGGCCGTGGAGATGTACAACACTCAGAGAATGGAAAGCTCAACCTTTCTGCTAAGGACTTAACAATCCATCTGGAGCTAAAGAGATTTGAGTTGGAGGCCAGGCACTTGTAAACAGAAGCAGCAGAGAGACTGAGCATCTACAGGTTGAAGAGAATGAGAAACTGCTATGCCTGGAAGCTGAGGAGAAGGAAAGGCAGCAGCAGCAAGAAAAAGGAGATGCTGACTCTTCACCAGAGTCATGGAGGTAATGGGGAAGGGAGTAACTGGACCCCAGAAGAACAAAAGGTCAGCAAATTTCTTCCGCAGTTTATAGAAGGGGATCATTTTGATAGTTTCATTCATATGTTTAAGAGGGTATGTAAACAGTATGATGTTGACCAAAGGCTCTGGGTACGGTTCCTGATCCCCTTACTCCATGGTAAAGCTCTGACTTTTTTGTCCAAAATGTCTGGCATTGACTGTTTTAATTATACTGCTGTTAAGAACTGCTTGTTAGATTTTTTTTTAAGCTAACACCTGAAACTTATAAGAAAAAGTTTCGTGAGCATAGACGCAAGGCAGATGAAAGTGTATGTGAATATGTTGCTGAACTGAGCACTTATTTTCATAGGTGGGTGAGTGGATGTCAGATCACTACTTTTTAAGGGCTGGCAGACCTTTTGGTGAGGGAACAAGCCCTTAGCACTTTGCCTGAGGACATGAGGATCTGGTTAGCTTATAGACAATGTGCTACTTCAGAGGAGTTGGGGAATAAGGGAGACCTATACCTAGCAAACAAGGCATCCCTGAACAGGAAAGGGACCCCCAGTACTCCTCATGGGTCTAAAGGAACCCATGGTGGGCAGCCCAGACTGCCCCAACAGAATCTGCCAGTAGCAGGGGAAGCCACTAGTCCAGGTATACGTCCAGGACCAAGGGTTAGGAAATAGGACAATTAGACTAATTGTTTTTCTGTATTGATGCCAAAACTATTCTACTGTATTATTTTAAGCATTTTCCTGTGATCTCTGAACTCTTGGCTAGCACTGTGTAGCAAGAAGTATTGTCTTATGTTTTTATTATTCATTATTAAATATTTGTAAACCTTTCAACTGTGGCTGTTTTGTGTAGAGATAATTTAAGTTCAAGAGTACATTGCATGTATATAATGATAATGTCAGAGTCACTTTAATAAGCTTTTCTGTTCAGTCACATTTACCATTTGGATAATATTGCACAGTAATAATTGGGCACCCTTTGTTAACGACCTTTTTTAGTAGCTGATAGATATTAGTGGGTGGTGGCAGTGATTTCTACTGTATAGTCCGGGTAAAACGGCCACAGCTAGAGAACCTGTGCCAGCCTTCCCCAGGAATGTTTATGTGTTTGTATATAACTCATATCCCAAAGAGTGTGTGTGTGTGTGTCTCTTGCTTGGGCAGGGACATGAAGCACCAGTTGGACAGAGAGGGTGCTGGTGGTTTTAGCTTGACCACTAGGCTAAGATTTGGACCCTATAGCTGTGCCAGTGGGGAGTCTTATTGGGGATCTGGAGTGAAAAGGCAAAACTAGCCCCAGACTGACTGTGATCTCTGTGTGCTCTTAAGGGAAATTGTACTTTACTATGTATTTGTTATCCTCCCTTGCGTGGACGCCCCTCACTGGTGTTAGTAATGAGGACTGAGGCTCCTTGATTGCTGTGCCAGTTGATGGGCATCATACTTGTTATAAAAAATACAAAGAAAAAACATAAAACCTTAAAGACCTACAAGAATGTGGAGGTTCACAACATACCTCCTTACTGAATTATACTAACTCCACAGACATACTGCTAAGGGACTCATAAAATCCTTATTTTTTTTATTTTCCCACAATGTTCTTGTAGTCTGCAAAAATTTTCTTTCCATTTCTCCGAAACAAGCCTGACCACATATACACTGTACAACACAGACCACATTACAAGTCTCTCAAAAATTAGTATTATACAAGTTTAATTTGTTTCTTAACCAAAATTGCAGAACCTTTTTTCATCAGATTACACACACTACAGCTACCACAGTAATGCATAATTTTATTATAAGTAAACTTTCCTATACCAGTTTCAAAATAGGTATTCTGAAATGACTATGTGCCGGTACATCCTGTATGTTAGTACCTTGGTATAAGAAATAATTAACTTTATGTGAATAATATGCTTTAATAACTTATCCTAAGATATTCAAGGCCAGCATTTGTAAACTGATTTATATAAGTCTACTGCACATGCTGTATATTATGTAAGAAAAATATATTAACCTTGTTTAGTTTGAATCTATTCATGTTTTAATAAATCTTTTTATCCAGTTATTATTTTCAGATTTTTATCACATGCCTTCTCATAAACCTTAAATATATGTTCCTCTCTATAACCCCTCCTTAGAAATAACTTTATTAAATAATTAGCCTCTGAAAGAAATTGATTTATGTCTTTGTTAATGAGTTCCTTAATGATGGGCATCACTGCCTTGCAGATATGGCTGGTAAGACCTATGAGTCTACAGCTTTCCCACTTAGCAGTGGGGGCCCCTTTGGGGAGTGGAATGACTGGAGCAATTATCCATGTGGCACGAGTCCAGTGCAGAGACTGACACCAAAAAGACTTCATAACAAATCAGCCAGACAATGTTTGGCGCTAAGAAGACAGCCTGGCACATTACTTACACAGAGATGTTTTAATGTATTTATTTTCTATTTGTTTATTGTTATCAAACATTTGTGTGTTTGATTTTATGCCATAGATCTGCATTCATATATCAATATCTGTATCAGTCTATATCTACCTATATGTGCACACACACGTGTGTGTGTGTGTGTGTGTGTGTGTGTGTGTGTGTGTGTGTATATATATATATATATATATATATATATATATATATATATATATATATATATATATATATATATATAAATAAAATACACACACACACACGCATATGGGAGTGCTACAGAATCCTGAAAGTCCAAAATCCTGAGACCAAAATCTCGAAAACACAAAATACTGAAAACACACAGGATATCAACACCTACTATATTCCAGCAGTACATGCAGAAACATATTACTGTTCAACTATATGCAGGGGGGCCAAGCCCACCTGCACTCCCCAAGTGGGTGGGCTGTGCCCCCACACCCCCTGCTTCTTAAATATATCAACTCTGAGATTGCACTTCACTACATGAAGTGCAATCTTGGAGTTGATATATTTAAATAGCAGGGGGTGTGGGGGTGCAGAGGGGCTTGCCCCCCTGCTTATACTTGGAGAAGAGTAATATGGTTTGTGTTTTATTTGTTTCTGTATGTACTTGTGCTGGAATATATTAAGTGTTGGTATCCTGTGTGTTTTCAGTATTTCGAGTTTTCAGTATTTTGAACTTTTGAGATTTTGGTCTCAGGATTTTGGTCTTCAGGATTCTGTAGCGCTCCCACACATATACACAAGCTACAAACTATATCATACATAAACTGCTAAACAAAATTCAAAGTGCAAAATAAATGGAGACACTCATTTTATGAGTGTAGTAAGGCACTTGGGAATGTGCAAGATATAGATATTAACACATAACCAAGCTTGTGCCTTAAAGCACCTCTGGACATGTGATAATCCATATACCACGCATTTTCCCTTTTACCTTATTTATGTCAGCAATTAACAAAAGCTCTAAAGGTTGACCCTTACATAGGCAATCACAATCAATCAAATGTACACTTGTTAACCACATATTGTACAACAGCATATACAACTGCAAGTGCAAACAAAACAGGTCTAAGTTTATGATTGCTAAAAAAATACAAAGAAAAACATAAAACCATTAAAAAATTACAAATATGTGGATGTTCACAACATACCACTTTACTATGTATACTAACTGCGCAGATTGTACCACAGCAAAAGGGCAACCATCATATAAAACAAAATGACCCCTTTGAGTAGATGACTACATTTTGATTATTATTCATGCTATATTTATTTGTTGCAGGCTGTTGCATGCACTGCATGTTATGTGGGCTAAAAACTACAAGTAAACAAAGAGTCTCCAAACATATTCATGCTATTGAAATTAAACAAAAGGCTAATGCCTTGTTTACGGGTTTATATCAGCTTATCAAAAGCTGAGAAGAGCGAACCCTAAATGTCGAACAACCTAAATGTCTAAGACCTAGAACAGTGATCGCTGCGCAATTTGTGGAAGTTTGCCATTTCCTCCACTGAGGTGCGATCTCAGAGTTGGAATATGTTGCATTTTCATTTTTTTTTTTTTTTTGCGGAACAGCGATTTTTTCCCCCTGGGAAAAAAATTGCTATTCCTTGTCTTCGATATTTAGGTTGTTCATTGTTTAGGTTCAATCAAAGAGCGTTCTTTCTTTTCAACTTTCGATAAGCTGATATAGACCCTTGTTTACATATGCTACAGAATGTGTTGACTATAAAAAACATCTATTTTTTTGTACTGGAAGATGATAAGAGAAATGAACAGGGTAATGAATTGGGAACATTACTAGAGCTTAAAGTGTTATGTTGGCATTTGGGTTTGTAGGCCGATGCAAGTACAGGATTCAAACAAGTAATTAACATGTGTATTTTGAGAAACAGCACAACAAAACTGTAATTAGTCACATTACATTGAGTCAAGCCATGACTAGTTGTTTCTTTTCTTTTATGTAAGCACTGGGAGACAGTATTTAAATGGCAACTTTCACAATGTGTTTTATTCTGATGAAGTCTTTAAATTATTAAAGAGAAAAGAACTAAAAATTCTAAACTGGTCCAATTTTTTTATTCCTGTGGCTATTGTTTTGAATAAAAAAGTTATTATAATCTAAGTGATAGGCTTAAGTGTGATTATGTGGGGTATTCAGAAACAAATAGCTGAAATGTAAAATAGCATAGTGACAGGTGATGAGCAAGGAGAAGGCAATTCAGAGACACAAGCAATGTAACTGCACTACCGGAGAAATAATGTGGTTGTGCACGCTCTGCAAATGCTTGAGTAATGGCATGCAACGGAGTACTGGAATGTTAATGAGAACTAGTGAATATGCATATGAGACTAGGAATATGAGAATCCCAAAGTCATACATGATAGAGTGATTCAGAAATGCATAACATTTGTACAGTGAGCTGCAGTGAATGCTGAGATTTTCCAGTGTATAGGAGCTTCACTTTCTTGGCTAATGACTGCTATGTTAGAAGTAATTTCAACTTTAGTAGGGCAGATTGTGTAAGTGGATAACATTGATGCCAGTGTTCAAAGTATTGCTTTTTTCCCTCAGATTTGCTGATAGGTCTAAAGCAACTAACATACCAGTACCAGGACATTGTCAGCGACTGTAGACAGAGGCAACACACAGAAGTTAATAGATGTGCCACCCTCACAAGAAATTAAAGAGATGTGGAATGCCTACTCCATTGGACATGAAGTTTAATTTAACATTAACCACACTTTTGGGGGGGGGGGTTCAGCATCTATCAGAGGACATGATAGGCGTTCTGGAGGAGTCTATTTTTTTTTGTTCAAAAGTTTTTATTAATTTTTTCATTATAACAGTAATATAGTTACATATATCTAAGTACACATAAATAAATAAATTATGTACAATATTTACACTAGGCCTGAATAGTTTAGACAGTTTATACAGTACCTCAGTAATACTATAGATTTTTTTACGGTTTACCCTCCATGTTGGCTATAGTGGAATAAACATTCTAGATGTAACTGTTATGAAGGGGGGGGGGATGTTTTGGGTCCAACATTTTCTGTAAGTCCACTTTTAGTAGTAACTGTTTACATTTTGAAAGTTTACATCCTTACAGTCAGAATAAGAGTTTAGTAAAGGGACAGTTAATTAAAATATCTCAAATGGTGTCAGATGACCAGACATTTGAGTTAGAAAAGGAAAAGTTGTTAGACATGTTTCTTGCTAGGGGACACCCAAAAGGAATGTTACTGAAAATAAGTAATAAAACATATGGGTAGCAAACATCTTCCCCTGTTAGGGAACAAGTTGGTTAAAAATCGGAATGAAAAAGGAAAAAAAAAGAGTTTTGAAAGGGCATTAATCCTAACATACAATAATTATGCCGGTTGTATTATTGATATTATTAAACAGAACTGGAATATACTAAACAATGATAAAAACATTTTTAAACTTTTGGGTAAACACTCACAGTAGGTTTTTAAGACTGAGAATAACATAAAGGGTATGTTAGAAATGGTTAAAACAACTAACCCCTACACAGTTTGAAACACAATGAAGAGATTAGAAAGTGTGGTGGTTTTAGTTAGTATCCATTTAGTTTAGAAATGGATCAACTAATTTTGGACATCAACTTTAAGTCAGTAGTGTACCCCAAAGAAGGGAACTGTAGAACAACAGGTAATATCTATTTTGGCCATTTGTGGAACATGTGCATATTTTTATGTTGGAAAAATGAAAAGGGCTTTAAAGTTAGGATGTATGAACATGTTTACCATGTTAACAAATGTAATGAAAGTAATGCACTTTATAATCATATATTAACTTTACTTAATTTTATATTAACGGTGCAGTGGTGCAGCAGTTGCATTGTTGCCTCGCCGCAAGAGGTTCTCTGGTTCGATTCTTGGCTGGGTTACCTTCTGTTTGGAGTCTGCATGTCTTCCCTGCATTCATGAGGGTTTCCTCCTGGTGCTCCAGTTTCCTCCCACGTTAGAAAGACATGCATCTGGAGTGTTTCTCCCTAGGCTTCTGCTGAAAACTGGCTTTGTTCCAAATCAGACTTTCCCAGT